>NC_073258.2:56401742-56704772 GCF_029289425.2 Pan paniscus
ATTCAATTGTATCAACAGAGCCATTTATTGCATTGTACATGTCCTACAAATAATATAATTCTGAAGCAGAGCATTAAATAACTTCAGTTAAGTTCTCTCATTTACATGAAAAGAAGTCTAGTATTTTTTCCTGACAATAATTGATTTCATGTCATATATGAGAGAAACGGTTAATAGTTTTGTTCTCAAGAGTCAAGATAATCTCATGGGAAAATAATAATCATGTTCTTTGTAGAAATTATTATCCACCTATGTGCTCCTTTCCCATCTGCTATGTTTTTTTTCCATAACTTATTACATTTTTAAACCCAATTTCAGCTTTTAATAAGCGATTATTATGTGGGTTTTAAGGAGGTATAATATGTCCATGTGATGGACTTTTTAGCCATTTATGTCCACGGGCCATAAGAAAATCTGTGCCTTAGATCAATGAGATACCTTGGGTGGGCAAATTGGTATTAGGTAGTGTTTCTGTCACTTGAAAGTGTCGTCCCTTGTGGCTTGGGTCATAGGCTAAGTCAATTCCAAAATGAAAAACAATCTATTTAAGGATAGATCTCTTTGAAACCACTAGGATCTATGGCTAATGGTCTATGAAATAGCCAACAAACTGTGTTGTAATACTCCTCATAGTGTTACAGAACTTTATTCTTCACCATATTTTGAGTGGCTTAGTGGGCTATGTCATTACTCTGCTCATTATTATATGTCATTCATGCATATATTCAAGTGGCCACCACCTCAAAAGCCTATGCCAGTGGGATTCTCTTCCTTTTTTGAGTCATAACCTGGGTTCTTCGGTGGATCCTATGCCCACTTTCAACTTCCCTCAGAACACTTGTCTGACCTCCCATAGTAGCATTATCTCTTGCTGAATTTCTTCGTCATCCGTTCAACAGAGACTTTTCTGCCTAACCAAATGGCAAGAATACCACAAAGCAGTTTGAAACTATGTAGAAATTGCATGGAGAACCAAATGTTATGTGCATTGAAGGATATGCTGCTAGTACATATAGTTCTTCAGGGGAATTAATTCACCTTCTTTGACCAAGGTTTTACCATTCAGTGGGAGAATTTCAACAGATTTCCATAATCATCATACTCGTCAATTAGAGAAATTCCATCAGGAAATTCAGTATTTTGTTTTTCTCTGGTAGGAAATGGACAATTGCATTCATACTACTGAGTAACCAAAGTGGAAATCTCTGTGAGAGGTTCCATTTGTTCTGAAATTCATGCTTATGAATATGATATACTTCCTAGAGCCACCTCCTAAAATATATTTGTATATATACTATTTCCATTTTATTAAGATATTTTGTTAAGATATGCCATTAATGACAATAAGTTGTGTCTCTATGAAAACCCAATAACTTCTCAGTAGTTTCCTATCATGTAGGCTTCCTCTGGACATGCTATCAGGAATTATTGAATCCCAAATCCCAATAATCATTACAGGATGGCAGGATTACTTTGCTGCTAGAGTCTCCAATCTGCATATGCTCATATATATTACACTTCCAAAAATGAATGAACATTAATGTTCTTGGGTATCATGGCATTGCATGAGTAACTTTGCATTATGAATTTTCTATGGCACTTGTCATTTCTTTCTTATTAATAGGATGTGGAAGAGCTAGTGGTATAATTGCTAAGGTTTGGGAAATGTCTCTGATGGTAATGTATCACATTTTCCCAGAGTCTTGCGTGATTACTCTAAGCTCTGTTTTTTGACTAGACTGATCAATCACTTCACACTAATAATATTTACTGTATTCCTGGTAATATTCCACGTTGCTTCTTCTGAGGAAGAAACTATTACAGAGTTATCAAAATAATGAAGTAATTTTCATTATGTTCCTTTCTAAATTTCTGATTTGATCAACTGGAAGAAAGTGTATCAGTGATGGAAGATCAAATTAATGAAATGAAGTAGGAAGAGAAGTTTAGAGAAAAAAGAATAAAAAGAAATGAACAAAGCCTCCAAGAAATATGGGACTATGTGAAAAGACCAAATCTACGTCTGATTGGTGTACCTGAAAGTGACAGGGAGAATGGAACCAACTTGGAAAACAATCTACAGGATATTATCCAGGAGAAATTCCCCAATCTAGCAAGGCAGGCCAACATCCAAATTCAGGAAATACAGAGAATGCCACAAAGATACATCTCGAGAAGAGCAACTCCGAGACACATAATTGTCAGATTCACAAAGTTGAAATGAAGGAAAAAATGTGAAGGGCAGGCAGAGAGAAAGGTCGGGGTACCCACAAAGGGAAGCCCATCAAACTAACAACTGACCTCTCAGCAGAAACTCTACAAGCCAGAAGAGAGTGGGGAACAATATTCAACAATTTTAAAGAAAAGAATTTTCAACCCAGAATTTCATATCCAGCCAAACCAAGCTTCATAAATGAAGGAGAAACAAAATCCTTTACAGACAAGCAAATGCTGAGAGATTTTGTCACCACCAGGCCTGCCCTAAAAGAGCTCCTGAAGGAAGCACTAAACATGGAAAGGAACAACCGGTACCAGCCACTGCAAAATCATGCCATGTGTAAAGACCATCGAGGCTAGGAAGAAACTGCGTCAACTATCAAGCAAAATAACCAGCTAACATAATGACAGGATCAAATTCACACATAACAATACTAACCTTAAATGTAAACGGGCTAAATGCTCCAATTAAAAGACACAGACTGGCAAATTGGATAAAGAGTCAAGACACATCAGTGTGCCGAATTCAGGAAAACCATCTCACGTGCAGAGACACACATAGGCTCAAAATGAAGGGATGGAGGAAGATCTACCAAGAAAATGGAAAACAAAAAAAGGCAGTGGTTACAATCCTAGTCTGTGATCAAACAGACTTTAAACCAACAAAGATCAAAAGAGACAAAGAAAGCCATTACAGAATGGTAAAGGGATCAATTCAACAAGAAGAGCTAATTTTCCTAAATATATATGTATCCAATACAGGAGCACCCAGATTCATAAAGCAAGTCCTTACAAACCTACAAAGAGACTTAGACTCCCACACAATAATAATAGGAGACTTTAACACCCAACTGTCAACATTAGACAGATCAATGAGACAGAAAGTTAATAAGGATATCCACTAACTGAACTCAGCTCTGTGCCAAGTGGACCTAATAGACATCTACAGAACACGCCACCCCAAGTCAACAGAATATACATTCTTATCACCACCACACCTATTCCAAAATTGACCACATACTTGGAAGTAAAGCACTCCTCAGCAAATATAAAAGAACAGAAATTATAACAAACTGTTTCTCAGACCACGGTGCAATCAAACTAGAACTCGGGTTGAAGAAACGAACTCAAAACTGCTCAACTACATGGAAACTGAACAACCTGCTCCTGAGTGACTACTGGGTACATGACGAAATGAAGGCAGAAATAACGATGTTCTTTGAAACCAACGAGATCAAAGATACAACATACCAGAATCTCTGGGACACATACAAAGCATTGTGTAGAGGAAAATTTATAGCACTAAATGCCCATAAGAGAAAGCAGGAAAGAACTAAAATTGACACCCTGACTTCACAATTAAAAGAACGAGAGAAGCAAGAGTAAACACATTCAAAAGCTAGCAGAAGGCAAGAAATAATTAAGATCAGAGCAGAACTGAAGGAGATAGAGATACAAAAAAACCCTTCAAAAAATCAATGAATCCAGGAGCTGGTTTTTTTTTTTAAAGATCAACAAAATTGATAGACTGCTGGCAAGACTAATAAAGAAGAAAAGAGAGAAGAATCAAATAGATGCAATAAAAAATGATAAAGGGGATATCACCACCGATCCCACAGAAACACAAACTACCAACAGAGAATAATATAAACACCTCTGTGCAAATAAACTAGAAAATCTAGAAGAAATGGATAAATTCCTCAAAACATACACCCTCCCAAGAATAAACCAGGAAGAATTTGAATCTCTGAATAGACCAATAACAGGCTTTGAAATTGAGGCAATAATTAATAGCTTACCAACCAAAAAAAGTCCAGGACCAGATGGATTCACAGCTGAATTCTACCAGAGGTAGAAGGAGGAGCTGGTACCATTCCTTCTGAAACTATTCCAATCAATAGAAAAAGAGGGAATCCTCCCTAACTCATTTTATGAGGCCAGCATCATTCTGATACCAAAGCCTGGCAGAGACACAACAAAACAGAGAATTTAAGACCAATATCCCTGATGAACATCAATGAAAAAATCCTCAAAAAAATACTGGCAAACCGAATCCAGCAGCACATCAAAAAGCTTATCCACCATGATCAAGTGGGCTTCAACCCTAGGATGCAAGCCTGGTTCAAGATATGCAAATCAATAAATGTAATCCAGCATATAAACAGATCCAGTGACAAAAACCACATGATTATCTCATTAGATGCAGAAAAGGCCTTTGACAAAATTCAACAACTCTTCATGCTAAAAACTCTCAATAAATTAGGTATTGATGGGACATATCTCAAAATAATAAGAGCTATCTATGACAAACCCACAGCCAATATCATACTGAATGGACAAAAACTGGAAGCATTCCCTTTGAAAACTGGCACAAGACAGGGATGCCCTCTCTCACCACTCCTATTCAACATAGTGTTGGAAGTTCTGACCAGGGCAATCAGGAAGGAGAAGGAAATAAAGGGTGTTCAGTTAGGAAAAGAGGAAGTCAAATTGTCCCTGTTTGCAGACGACATGATTGTATATCTAGAACACCCCATTGTCTCAGCCCAAAATCTCCTTCAGCTGATAGGCAACTTCAGCAAAGTTTCAGGATACAAAATCAATGTGCAAAAATCACAAGCATTCTTATACACCAAAAACAAAGAAACAGAGAGCCAAATCATGAGTGAACTCTCATTCGCAATTGCTTCAAAGAGAATAAAATACCTAGGAATCCAGCTTACAAGGACCTCTTCAAGGAGAACTACAAACCACTGCTCAATGAAATAAAAGAGGATACAAACAAATGGAAGAACATTCCATGCTCGTGGGTAGGAAGAATCAATATAGTGAAAATGGCCATACTGCCCAAGGTAATAGATAGATTCAATGCCATCCCCATCAAGCTACCAACGACTTTCTTCACAGAATTGGAAAAAACTACTTTATAGTTCGTATGGAACCAAAAAAGAGCCTGCATTGCCAAGTCAATATGAAGCCAAAAGAACAAAGCTGGAGGCATCATGCTACCTGACTTCAAACTATACTACAAGGCTACAGTAACCAAAAGAGCATGGTACTGGTACCAAAACAGACATATAGACCAATGGAAGAGAACAGAGCCCTCAGAAATAATGCTGCATATCTACACCATCTGATCTTTGACAACCCTGACAAAAGCAAGAAATGGGGAAAGGGTTCCTTATTTAATAAATGGTACTGGGAAAATTGGCTAGCTATATGTAGAAAGCTGAAACTGGATCCCTTCCTTATACCTTATACTAAAATTAATTCAAGATGGATTAAAGACTTATAAGTTAGACCTAAAACCATAAAAACTCTACAAGAAAACCTAGGCAATATCATTCAGGACATAGGTATGGGCAAGGACTTCATGTCTAAAACACCAAAAGCAATGGCAACCAAAACCAAAATTGACAAATGGGATCTAATTAAACTCAAGAGCTTCTGCACAGCAAAAGAAACTACCATCAGAGTGAACAGGCAACCTACAAAATGGAAGAAAATTTTTGCAATCTATTCACCTGGCAAAGGGCTAATATCCAGAATCTACGATGAACTGAAACAAATTTATAAGAAAAAAAAGAACAAACCCATCAAGAAGTGGGCAAAGGATATGAACAAACACTTCTCAAAAGAAGACATTTATGCAGCCAAAAGACACATGAAAAAATGTTCATCATCACTGGCCATTAGAGGAATGCAAATCAAAACCACAATGAGATACCATCTCACACAAGTTAGAAAGGTGATCATTAAAAAATCAGGAAACAACAGGTGCTGGAGAGGATATGAAGAAATAGGGAGACTTTTACACTGTTGGTGGGACTGTAAACTAGTTCAACCATTGTGGAAGTCAGTGTGGCGATTCCTCAGGGATCTAGAACTAGAAATCCCATTTGACCCAGAAATCCCATTACTGGGTATATACCCAAAGGATTATAAAACATGCTGCTATAAAGACACATGCACACGTATGTTTATTGTGGCACTATTCACAGTAACAAAGACTTGGAACCAACCCAAATGTCCAACAATGATAGACTGGATTAAGAAAATGTGGCACATATACACCATGGAATACTATGCAGCCATAAAAAATGATGAGTTCATGTCCTTTGTAGGGTCTTGGATGAAGCTGGAAACCATCATTCTCAGCAAACTATCGCAAGGACAAAAAACCAAACATCGCATGTTCTCACTCATAGGTGGGAATTGAACAGTGAGAACACATGGACACAGGAAGGGGAACATCACACACCAGGGCCTGTTGTGGGGTGGGAGGAGGGGGGAGGGATAGCATTAGGAGATATGCCTAATGTTAAATGACGAGTTAATGGGTGCAGCACACCAACATGGCACATGTATACATATGTAACAAACCTGCACGTTGTGCACATGTACCCTAAAACTTAAAGTATAATAAAATAAATAAATAAATTTCATTCACCAAATTATGGTGTTATGCTAAGTATATATCTTTTGGGAAAAATGACAACCATATGTTTCATTTCTTTCCACAAAAAGCAAACACTCTTGGATATTTTTTTTAATCCTAAAAGTTGATCTGGAAGCAAAAAGATATAACAATTGCAATTAAATTTTGAAAGTTGAATGAACCATTCTTAATAACACAGATTTTAATGTTATAACAATTAAAATAATATGGTGCTGTTTGAAATATTCATGTAAATAAAATAAAGTTCTTGTAAATTAAAGTCATTTCATAAACACATTGAAAATGCAGCTGTTTCATTCAGATGTTTTTGGTCAAATATAGAACACTGAATTAAAACTTTTTTGGAATATAAAAATATTCATTGACAAGCATAATTGTACTTTTCAATGTTATGAAAATATTCAAAGTTAGTTGATAAAATGGATCAATTTTGTTTTTAAAGAGCCCTTTTCTTTTATTTTGTCCCATGAGTCACAATATTGGATTAAATCTGGATCAGCTATCATGTGAAGTGTTGCTATCTGCAGTGATTTAGAGAGGGCTCTTCCCACAACTGTGGCAGAGGTAATTGACCTGATCGTGATGTGGATTGGAGATGTTATAAGACAATGGTTGTAGGAAATAATACTTTTTTCTTCCAGTTGACTTACTTGAGCACATCTTGCCATTCCCTTTTCCAATGATGATAAGAAGTGGGAAAGTGCAAAAGTCCATTCCTGAGTGGGTATCACAGACAGGGATGAGACATTTTGAGGATGAAGTCTGGACTATCCTGTTAAATAAGTTATGAAATCTGTAGAGATGCTAGCAGAAGGTGAAGTGTGAAAAAATGATAAGGAAGAAGATGGTAAATAGCAGTTGCAACTCTGAGATCAGCTGCAGCGGCAAGAAACAATTTGTCCTCGAACCTTTCTCTTCTAGTTCTCCTCAAGTAAGAGAATCCTAAAAGAGTTGTTCTGGTAACCTATAGGAATATATAAATTCAATAAATTCAAGTAACATAAGGGGTATATTATGGTGTGTAAGAGGAGGTCATGCCCTGCCCTTCACTTAGGAAAGAAGGATTTATTTTTTGATCTGTTGGGCATGCTGTCAGTAGACAGAATTCAGATGATAGTGCCTTCAATATCTGTAGAAGGTGCAGAAAGCCACCTCGACAAGGGTCTCATGGCCTTTCCCAGAGCAGTCCCTCTTTGCATCCAGTTTAACATTTAGGTTCAGCTATCATTAGAGTGCAAGTAGGATATAGGAACCTTTTCGAGAAGAAAATAATTTATTTGGTTAAAAATTACAAATCTAGATAATTTAAATGATAATCACAGGAACATGTGGGATTGGATCTTGTGCATATTGAAATGGAGAAGGACATTGATTAGGCTGCATGGGGGAATGTTTATCAGTGTGAAGATAATCTCCCATAAATATATGTGGTACAAGGTTTATGTTGACTAAAATTACTGAGCACATCCTGTGTGTCAGACACATAGAAGAAAGCATTCCATGTTTTTAGGGTGGTATGTTCAGGGTGGCACCATGACTCACCTTTTAGGAGGCCATTCCAATGTTCTATCTAGACAGTAGTTTCCAGGTGATGGGAAATGTGGTCATAGCAGTGAACTCTATGGTGGTGAGTAATTTGCTTTACTTTATTTACTAGAAAATATATCCCCTGGTTAGAAATGACAATGATTGTGGTAACATGGCAATGGATAATGGATCATTCCCCATAAATAATAAATAAGGCTAAAGTACTGGGACAATCATATAACCAGAATATATAATATAATGACAAGTTGCTGTCTCCAACACATTAAGATTTGCAACGCAGTAAGCTGGCACACAGTTGTTGGCTTGTTTCCCTAGCTATTTGTGCCATGTTAGAGAGTCAATGATGGACATTGCTGATGGCATTTTGCAACTTGAGCACTGGCAGTAGCCAGAGTAGCCATGGTGAAAGCAGACTACTACGTGCTTTTTTGAGCCCTTGTAACGTATTCGTCTCTGCCATAGAGACTACAAAGATGACTGGAGAAAAAAAAGCCTGACTGACATCTAAAATATTGCAATCTGTTGCTGACCAGATTTCTGCAAGCCTCCTCTGTGGTAAATTCTCTTTGATAGGCATCTATGTGGGAGACTATTGCAATTGGTGCCCATTCTGGGATATCCATACCACTCCAACAGCTTTGTAATCTTTTTTCCATTTTTAAATTTCCAGTTTCCTCAGTTTCTTAGCAAATCTGTTACCCATGTTCCCGAGTCTTTATGGACCCATAACTCAGGCTATTTCTCTTTCCACATGAAGTGAAAACCAAAGTCAAAATACCACTCACTGGGGTGTTTTCCTTCACTTCATTGCTTCAATACCACCTTCCAGGGAGAGTACTGTGCAGCACTTGTCCAGGTTCACCTGCTTTTGCCATACCAAGCATATTGGTAATGACTTTTGTTGTTGTGTTTCAACTGTTGTTTGTTTTTGTTGTTTCTAGTGTTATTGAGGCATATTTCAAAAATATTTTATGTACTTAAAGTGTACAATATGATGTTTGATATATGTATACCTTGTGAAGTGACTACCACTATGTAGCTAATGTATCCATTATCTCACAAAGTTACCTTTATTTGAGATAAGAACATTTAATGTATATTCTCTTAGCATACTTCATGTAACCAATATGTATCACTAATTATGATCAATGACCTGTATTCGAACTCTTCAGAATTTTTTCACATTGCACAACTGAATCTTTGTACCCTTTGACCAACATCTCATTTCATTCAGCCCCAGCCCCTGGCAACCACCATTCTAGTCTCTGGCTTTTATGAGTTGGAACATTTTTTAGATTGCACATATAAGTGAGATCATGTGGCATTTATGTTTCAGCATAGGAAAGAGAACCCTTGCACACTGTTGTTGGAAATGTAAATTGCTATGGCCATTATAGGAAACTCTGTGGAGCTTCCTCAAAAAATTAAAATTAAAAATATGATCTAGTAATGTGACTTTTCATAATATATGTAAAGGAAATGAAATCAATATCTTGAAGGATGCCTGCACTTCCATGTATAATGAATGCATCATTATTCACAGTAGTCAAGATACGAAAAAAAAGTCTATCAAAGATGAACATGTAAAGAAAATATGTATCCAGTATGGAATTTTATATATATATATATATGTAATATTGTATTGTGAATTATAGTCCTCATGCTGTACCTTACATTACCGGAATTTATTCATTATATATAGCTCAAAATGTTTGAGTTCTCTTGAGTTTTGATGGTTTTATAAGCATCTGGCATTTCCCCTCCTGGCACTCATTCTCTCTCCTGTCACCCTGTAAAGAGGCATGATTGTAAGGTTCCTGAGCCGCAACCCCCCCCAGCCATGCGGAACCGTGATTCAATTAAAGCTATTTTCTTTATATATTACCCAGTCTTGGTATTTCCTGATAGCAATATGAGAATGAACTAATATACATGCATTTCTCCTTAAAAAAAGAAATGTGTATTGTAACTATATTTAACATTCTAGCTTAGTAATAGGTATGGATTGCAGATTATTACTATGGACTATGGCACATTTTTGGCAATTTCTACATTAGTTAATATTTTTATGTACTTTTTATTATTGGAGCAAATAAATTCAGAGTCTGGGCTGTTGTAGGCCTCATCTGATCTAACAAACACTTTTGTGTCATTCCAAAAAGTGGAAAGCCTTAGTGGTTATTTGAATTCAGCTAGGACGGACAGAAAATTATGGCTTATTTCCATATTAGTTCTCCACCTTGGAGTCATAATTTAATCCATGGTATCTTTGATCATATCTGGTAGTTCTTCAGAATTAAAGATATTTTTATGTATCTTTTACCAGTTACCAGTAAGAGAGCGCAGTGCTTGTAGACATAGTCTTCAAATTTTAGAAGTGATATATGTTACATTAGGAGTGGATAAATTTAATCCATTTATTAGGTAAGTTTTAAAAAACCAACTTTTAATGGAGCCTGTTGAGTGAAAAAGACCTTAGCTGGTTCAAATAAGTATTTATGGGACCCTTTATCTAAGGCTCTTATGACACAGAAAATCCAATATTTAACTAAACATATGATGAGATGAAGGTGTTCGATGGACCCATTGGTAAGCTAAGTCATGGAAATAACAATGGAAGTGCTTAAGCACTGCTCCTTTGTTGGCAAATACACATTTCTTTATTGTAGAAACAGTTACTGAATTGATATTGGAATAAAATTAAAGGATTGGATTAATGGACTACAGATTCAGGCCTTGATCAAAAGCCTGTACTCTAACCTAAAACTGCAGAGTTATGATTACCTACTGTTTCAAGAATCAGAATGTCAACTTCCATTCTTAGGCTCTCTGCCTCTGAGCCTCAGGGCTTCTTGAGCATGGATTTTCTAACAGGAAGCATAAGGGCCTCCTTGCTGGGAATATGCTTACAGAAGAGAACTTGGGGCTCGTTCCCCTTCATTCTGGCTGAAATATTACTTGCCTTACCTGAGTATTTCATAATGTGAAACTCATAATTTATTGTTCAATTTACTTTTGAATTTTTATTTTCACATTATGGGCTTTTCACATTACTTGGCAGTTACCTGTACTTCCTTGGTGAGACCCACGTCTTTTGCCTCTAGAGATTTTCTAAGGGGAAAACAAGGTGCTCAGAGAGTTTACTTCATTTGAATTAATTCCAAATATTCAAATTAACTAATCTATAATGACCTTACTCTCTCTTATATTTAAAATAGTGATGATGTAAAAGTCATAGATTGTGTCTACACATAAATGGGATAATTATTTTCTTGATAGAATAACCCAAGAGATATCCGAAGAGTTAAATTTCTTCCCAAGGTAGAGCATGCCTTCAGTTGGACTCTAGCCCTCTAGGTGTGATGTTTTCTTGTCATATCCTCCATTTCATGTAAAAATTTGTGAAAGTTCTCAATTTACTGGGCTGAGGTGGGGGAGATATAAAGACATGTTTTTAATCAGGAAAGAAGTGGACTTAGGGGTATGCTGTTTGAATAATATGTGAATGACTGAAAAACTGAAGAGTTTGGCTTCTGCCTGTGAGAATGCTCTGTCATTGTTTTTTCCATAAGTTTAAATTTCTGCCTTGTCCCTGTTAGGTACAAAGCGTAATAGCTGGGCACATGAAGGTTATCATAAATCCTGAGTCACAGTAAAGTACTTATGGTTGTTTCACTATAATCTAGGAAACTTTCATGTAACAAATTTTAGTGTTGGTACATTTTTGTTCCCTTGTATCACAAAATAAAGGTCTTGTCCTGGTTAATTTCTACTAATTAGGTAGATTTTAACATAATCATGCAACAATAGTGTCTTTGTTTTTTTAATGAAGAAATTTTCCAGCAGGTGAGAATATTTAACTACCTTTCTACATTGTGTTTAAGCATCTTTATGTTTTGGTCATCTGCTTTGGATAGTGCTATACTTCTCTAATGACTGAGATAATGAGAACCCTGTGTGGAATTGAGGAAACTGTAGCCACTAGAAACTAATTCCATATCTATAGATCAGCCATTCATATTCATGTGTTCTGTGGTCACACATAGATGCATGAGGTATTGAGATTAATGCTCAGTGAAAGAAGCATTGCTTTTCTGGACCATGATGTGAGTATTTGAAATCACTGACAAGAGATATTCATTGAGAATTCATGTGATATGTTGAAATGTAGCTAATGTCTTAAATACCATATGATTTCATTGAAGGAATCTAATTGGGAAAGTTAAGTTAGCGAGCATGAAAATTTTTCAGAATAGGCAATGTATTTTTGGTTTTAATATATAGCATAATTTGTTTTCCTTTTCTGTTTGCTGAATAAGAAGAAAAATATGTCCCATATTACATGGGACATAATAAACCAATAGATTTATAATCATAATCTTAGTTTTGGAGATGTTATATTTTATATGATATATTAATAAAGGTGTACAATCACTTTCAGATATATTTGATTAGGGAGTTTAAAATTGCAGATCATGTCAAGTGTGTTAGAATTTGAAGGAACCAATGCCTGTTATGTTCTGGAAGCAAAATATGGGTTTCTACTTATGAATCTAAAAATATCCCAGCAAACATACTAGTAGATATATATGCTCAGGGAAGTACCAAGTTTAGTGTCACTTAAATAGATTTATAAATCTGTGACTGTGAAATATAATATTATACAGATTTTTGTTATGTCATTTTATCTTTTGAAAATGGGATGTTCTAAGAAAGTGTGTCAAAACTTTTTTTTCTAGAAAAATGTTAACTTAGCAGTTTACACTGAAAGCCTAGTAATGCTATCTTTCAGTTTCTAAAGTATTCAATTTTTAATTACTTAAACTATAGAAAATAGTTTACATACCCTATTTTTTATAAGTAAATATTTCAATTTCCAAAAGGATTTTCCTGTTGAAATCAAGTTTTGATGATGGAAGAGGGAAAAGTCACTCAACCTTGCAGCAAGTAAGGTGTTAAAAAAAAAAAAAAACAGAATTGGCTCCAGACTACATTATTCCCTTATGTTCTTCAGCAGATGTGTCTCTATCAGTCTATAGCTTCAACAATGACAGAACTCCGGAATCAGCTGGAAGTGGTAACATGAAGGAAACGTGGAATATTCATCATAGCTGGCATCTAGAGACAGCTCAAACTCTCTCTGCACACGTCCTCTTTCACTGCCAGATCATGTAAATGGAATCATCCTGTCTAAATTTGAGTTTTAGTAATTCTGCAGTTTTCTTCAGCAGTGAACAATGAGAAAGTCTGGGTTTTTATCTCTACCTATCCCATTGTTCTCAGTAATTGGTTTGTCCTTAACTGTCAGATCTAGAGACTTAGAGAAACAATGTTTTTTTTTTTCTTTCTTTCTTTTGAATTTTCTTCTCTTTTTTTTTTTACTAGGTTCTGGTCCCTGTTTGTTTTGGCTACCACAAAAAAACCTCCTGAGTCTCCCCAGGGACCCACAGGAGGTTGCACTTTCAGGATTTCCTTACTAAATGGGATCTTTCTGAAGAGGATTTTAAAAGAATACTAACCTCACTTAATCATCCCATAGATCTTCTTATTGCTGTGGATACTAATTTGTTAGCTACAATTTCTCTATTTTCTTATTTTAGCCTTCTTTTCATTTCCAGATCTCTCCCCCATGGTGGGTCCAACTTTTTATTATAATTCTGTTGGCTTCTCATTAAGATACATTCCATCACAGCTAAAATTACTACTCATATAATTAAATCATTATTTTCTAAGGGATACAATTTTATTGTTTGCCCACAAACATCTTTCCTGAATGATAGGTATCTTATCCTTTTTTCCTGGACTATGTGAATAAATCTTTTCAAGTTGACAGATATCTGCATGATTTGTTCTCATTCTATGTACTCAGTAAAGCATTCAAGAACAGTAATAATAGCTATCATTTATTGAGCCCTTAAGAGATGCCAGCCAGTGTTCTAGGCACTTTACTTTGTTTTAATAAAACAACAACTCTAGGGGCTATTGGGATCCTCGTTCTATAAATGATGCAAGTAAGGGATAGAGAGCTTTAGTAAATGGCCCAAAATCTCATAAAAAATGGTGAAGCTGAAGCTGTAGCTGAAGCAGTGTGGCTCCAGTGTCCACATTATTCACCACGTGCTACACTTTCTCTCCAAGGATGTCTTGGATCTTAAATAGGTACATACTGAGTGAGAAACTTATAGTCACTATTTACTCACTGTAATCATGAAAACTCTTGCCCAACGGACTACCATTTGTCATGTAACAGTTAAGAGCTTGGAATTTTTATTTAATTATAAATTTATAAAAAATGAAAAAAATTATCAGCAGAATACCATAAAGGAGAAGTGCACTAATAGCTTTGTAAATAGTTGACTAGAAAGGATTCTGAATTTCTCAATTTTAATCTCAGTGTTTTCCAGTGAGCAAATGGAAACAGACTTGTAAATGCATTCAGAAAATGACTCAAATCATGCCTTCTTACACAGAATTTGGAATTTCTCTTAGAGTGTGCTTCTTTTTGTAATCTGGTAACTAGGATTCTATTTGTGAGTACTCTTGGTATCTATATAGTGTTATGAATAAAACCATGTCCCACTGTTCTGTACCTCTTTCTACAGTGTCTACATTCTCTTCTTTCACTACCTAGCTCAACTCAAGAATTCAGAAAAAAAAAAAAATCCTCACTGCTTGTTGGTAGATGGTGATAGTCATGAGTTGGCTCACTTGAGTTCAAAATTAATTGTTTATAATTAGAATATGGTATGTAAGTGTTGTAAAAATTGGGGTATAGACAAGGATAAAATGGAGAGAATCACAGCTCCTTATAAGGTGGATAGAGAGTCAGACCACGTAATTGCTAAAGGGAACAATGTGATAAATAACATCATAGAATTTATACAGTTCAGAGTCCTGTCTTTTGACATTTAATGAAAGACTAATGAAGACTGAACATCCTTTGAGTCATGAAAGAATGAAATCTAACAGTAGAAGGCCAGAGTACTGAGTGAGATATTTCACATGTTATTCTTGGTGCTACACAGATCATATTACAAAGATACCACAATTACAAACACAAAGACTAAATCTATGTCAATTTGCTTATTTAGAGTTTATTACCAACATCAGAGAGTAGGTTTCTTGAGAACAATAAGCCATTGACTATTCATCACAGCTGACTTCTGGCCAAGAAAAATGTTTTAAATAAGAGGTTATGAAATGTATGAATGGCTGTTGGGACTTTAACTCTTCTTCTGTGTAGGATATTCACTAAAACTTAGAGGTAGAGGCATTTACCTGTGGCTGAAACTAAAATCTTTGAGGAGAAATAGAATCATCAAGGGAAGATGGGCTCTTTGTGTGAGGAACTCAATAGAGACTTACTAAATGTTTATTGTGTGTAAGTGAGTATTGAGGATACAATGATGAAGATGTGCTCTGCGACACAATGGATGCAATCATATTCCTGTTCACTACTGCATTACAGGTCCTGTTCTCCTGAGCTCTCACCTCTGAAACAAGCCTGAGAGAAGAGTAAATGAGACCTAATAACAGCATTACAGAATTTGTCCTCCTGGGATTCTCTCAGGATCCTGGTGTGCAAAAAGAATTATTTGTCATGTTTTTATTCACATACGTTGTGACTGTGTTGGGGAACCAGCTCATTGTGGTGACTATCATTGCCAGCCCTTCCTTGGGCTCCCCAGTGTACTTCTTCCTTGCCTGCCTGTCATTTATAGATGCTGCATATTTCACTGCCATTTCTCCCAAATTGATTGTGGACTTACTCTGTGATAAAAAGACTATTTCCTTCCAAACTTACATGGGCCAACTATTTATAGACCACTTCTTTGGTGGTGCAGGGACCTTCCTTCTGGTGGTGATGGCCTATGATGGCTATGTTGCCATCTGTAAGACACTGCACTATTTGACCATCATGACTCGACAGGTTTGCATCCTTGCATTGCTGGTGGCTGTGACAGGTGGTTTTGTGCATTCTGTGTTTCAAATTGTTTTTGTGTACAGTCTCCCTTTCTGTGGCGCCAATGTCATTGATCATTTCAGTTGTGACATGTATCCATTATTGGAACTGGCATGAACTGACACCTACTTTATAGGCCTCACTGTGGTTTTCAGTGGTGGAGTACTCTGTATGGTCATCTTCATCCTTCTAATAATTTCCTATAGGGTCATCCTAAACTCCCTTAAAACTTACACTCAGGAAGGGAGGCATAAAGCCCTGTCTACCTGCAGCTCCCACATCACTGTGATTGTTCTCTTTTTATTCCCTGTATTTTCATATATGTGAGACCTGTTTCAAACTTTTCTATTGATACATTCATGACTGTCTTTTACACACTTATCACACCCAAGTTGAATCCTTTAATATACACTTTCAGAAATTCAGAGATGAGAAATGCTATAGAAAAACTCTTGGTGAAAAAGGTAACTATATTTAGGATAAGAGGGTCCATCCTCATGTAGGTAAGGAGGTATGTAGTAATGGTCTTCCCAGTGAAGTTTTCAGGTTTCTAAGGGCAAGTCAAGGATCCCAAGGACAGGATTTAGATGCTCCCACCTCAATTAAGAAGTCATCCTCTCATGATATCTGATTGAAGTTCAGGATCTCAACTTCTATATCCAGACTGAGTGTGGATGGGGCTTCTTGGGTGCAGGTCCTATTGTGCACGTTTTAAATTATGGCTTTTCCTATTTACAGATGTTTGAGGCAGGGCAGTTCTTCCACATGCTCAGCACACAATGGAGAAAGGGAGGAATAGGTAATAAAATAGATGCTCCTGTTCAAAAGGGAAAGCTGTGGTGCTTCCTTCTGTGCAATTTATTTAAAGACTTTGTGAAATATACAAGCACCATATTCACAAATACTTTAAAACTGGCCCTTCTCAGACTTGGGCTGAAACTGTATATGCAGTCATATAATACTCTTAAGTATCTTAGAATTATGTTTTCTAGTTTAAGGTACTTACGAGACACACCATTAAATTTTTCTGTAGTCTTTACAAGTGACTTAACATCCATAACTTTGAAATAGCATTTATTTTGATGACCTTTCTTACATTTGGAGTACTTAGCTCTTTGCAGAGACTGGAAAGGGGAACCAGTTTTATGTTTGAAAGCAACAATTTCTGGTTCTTTTATGTTTCCTGCAAATTCTGTCTGAAAATGTTACAGTTAATATTTTCAGTAATTTTTTAAAAATCTATGCCTATTATATGATACACTGCTCTAAGAAACAGCTGCAATTTTAAATATTCTATTTGGAAATTTTAGCCAAATCCACCTATTCACTTAAGCACATTTTTTATTTTCTACCTTCCTATAGGTGACAGAATTACACATTTTTTCAGCACTAGATAGCAACTCACTTTTTTTACAGCCTCTGGAATACTTCTGTCTGTTGAGCATTCACTTACAATATCCTGGTGGCCCCTAATTTTGGGCAATAAAGCCAATAAATGCCATACACTTTAAATTGTTGTTATGGAAACACTACTCCTTGAGGTATTACTTTTTATTCTGGTCCTGTCTTCATGTAAGGTGCATGACTCCACAGTTTTTGTGAGTTAAAACAACCATCATTTTATTTTATCTCAAAATTTTGTGAGCCAGGAATTCAGGCAGTTGCTGGCAGAGTATTTCTTCTGTTTTGTGTAGCAAGTATTGAAGTCAACCTCTTATTCACCTGATAACTAAGTATTCTGTAGGATTCAGTATAACTTAACTCACATTTATAGTATATTGCAAGGGATGACAGTAGGAGTTGCACTGGGTCCCTGTTCCTATCTCTTTAAATGAAGGATCACAAGATCACTCCAGAAAATAGTCAGGCTTTTTATGTGGTGCTCAGAGATCTCAGTGGGAGAAAGCAGAAGGGTTCAGCCAGTTAAGTGCTGTGTCCAAAAATGGCATAATGTCACTTGCATCTTGTTCTATTCCATCGAGTGGTCACATGACCACCCCAGATTTGAGGTTTTACAGAAATAGAAGATAACGCTTGATTGGGAAGTGGCAAAGTAATTTTGCAGAGCAGCACGCAGAACAATTGTGTACACCTGAAAAAGAGCACATCTCAAAAATATTGGAGTTTTATTCATTTTTAAGTTTTATCTATAAAACATCTTGTATTAATAACGTCTTAACAATATTGGGTTTTCTAATTCTTGAATACAGTATATCTGTTAGGTGTTTTAAATGTTTATTTGTGAAGAGTTTTATAATTTTTATTAGTGTATGCATCTTCCTTATCTATTCCTAAGTGTTTAGGTTTTCAGATTTCATCATAGATTTTTAATTTTTTTTAAAAAATCCAATTTTTATTGTTGCTAGTATATATAAAGGAAATTGAATTTTTAATTTGACACTTGCATCCCATAAACTTGCTAAATTTACTTCTTATTCCCACAAAGTTATGTCTTTAGATTCTTTAGGGTTTTTCGAAACACAATCATGTAATGTACAAGTAAAGATAGCTCATTACTTGGAAAGAGATAGGAGTGTTTCAGTTTCTTTTTGTGTCATTTTTAGAAAGTTGTCCTTTCCCTATGTTTTACCTAATTTATCTAAGCTGTCAAATTAATTGAAATAATGTATTTTATAACAATACTTTCCAAACCTTTTAAAGTCTAAAGGGTCTATGGGATGATTATTTGTTTTATGATTTCTGATATGGGTAATTTGAATTTCTTGTTGTTTTCTCTTTATAACCCTTGCTAGCAATTTATAAATTTAACTGTAAAAGTACCAATTTTTGGCAATTTTTATTTTCTGTATTTTATGTTTTCCATTTTATTGGTGTTTGATCTTATATTTATGTCCTTTTGTTTACTTACCTTGGCTTTTATTTACTCTTCTTCTAGCTTCTTAAGGTGATGGGTCAGATGGCTGCTTTTAAACATTTATTTTAAGTGAAAGCATTTATAGCTATGCATTTTCCTTAAGTGCTGTTTTGATTACACCTCACAAATTTTGATGTGTTTCTGTTATTGCTTAGTTCTAACTATTTGCTTTGTTACATTATACCTTTTTCTTTGATTCATAGGTTCATTAAATATTTATTGGCATGTTTCCCAGTATTTGAAATTTATTCTAGATACATTTATGAGTTATGTATTTATTCATAGAAAATTATTTCAATACTTGGTGATTCAAACAATTTGTGCTCATTTTCAATTTCTGTAGGTGAGGAAACTAAGGATGGTTTAACAGGTTCCCGTGGTTATAAATTTTCTCACAAAGCTGTAATCATGGTGCTTCTTGGGGCTACCATCTCATATGAAGGCTTGGCTAGGGAAGGATCCACTTCCACACTGGGTATTGGCATTAGTAGTTATTTGAATTCAGCTGTAAGGGACATAGAGAATTAGGTTTTATTCTCATATATTAGTTCTTCATCTTGGAGTCACAATTTAAACCACGGTATCTTTGATTATATCTGATAGTTCTCTAGAAATAAACATATGTTTGTGCATGTTTTACCACGTGCCAGTAAGACAGCACAGCGATTATAGACAGGCTTTTCAAATTTTAGCAGTAATACATATTACATTTGTGGTGGATGAATTTAAAAAAATTATTAGGTAGGTTGAAAATGACCAACATTTAGTGGAGCCCGTTATGTGATAAAGATGTTAGCTCGTTCAGTTAGATATTTATGGGACTCTATCTAAGGCTCTTATGACAGAAAGATCCAATATTTAATTAACATATGATGAGATGAAGGTGTTCAATGGAGCCAATGATAAGCCAAGTCAGAGAAATAACAATGGAAGCCCTTAAGCACTGCTCCCTTGTTGGCAAATACAAATTTCTTTATTGTAGAAACAGTTACTGAATTGATATTGGAATAAAATTAAAGGATTGGATTAATGGACTAGATTATTATGGTTATATGTAACATAGATTCAGGCCTTGATCAAAAGCCCGTATTCTAACCTAAAATTGCAGAACTATGATTACCTACCTTTCCAAGAATCAGAATGTCAACTTCTACTCTCAGGATCTCTGCCTCTGAGCCTCAGGGCTTCTTGGGCACGGACTTTCTAACAGGAAGGGTAAAGCCCTCCTTACTGGGAATATTTTTAGAGAAGAGAACCTGGGGCTGGTTCTCCTTTCATTCTTGCTGAAATATTACTTGCCACACCTAAATATTTCACAATACAAAATTCATAATTTACTATTCTATTTACTTTTGAGTTTTTGTTTACATATTAACAGCTTTTCACATTATTTGACATTTAGCTACTTTTCTTATTTTTTCTTATTTTTTATTATACTTTAAGTTTTAGGGTACATGTGTACAACATGCAGGTTAGTTGATATGTATACATGAGCCATGTTGGTGTGGTGCACCCATTAATTCGTCATTTAACATAATATCTCCTAATGCTATCCCTCCACACTCCCGCCACCCCACAGCAGACCCTGGTGTGTGATGTTCCCCTTCCTGTGTCCATGTGCTCTCTTTGTTCAATTCCCACCTGTGAGTGAGAACATGTGGTGTTTGGTTTTTTGTCCTTGCGATAGTTTGCTGAGAATGATGGTTTCCGGCTTCATCCATGTCCCTACAAAGGACATGAACTCATCATTTTTATGTGTGCATAGTATTCCATGGTGTATATGTGCCACATTTTCTTAATCCAGTCTATCATTGTTGGACATTTGGGTTGGTTCCAAGTCTTTGCTATTGTGAATAGTGTGGCAATAAACATATGTGTGCATGGGTCTTTATAGCAGCATGTTTTATAATCCTTTGGGTATATACCCAGTAATGGGATTGCTGGGTCAAATGGTATTTCTAGTTCTAGATCCCTGAGGAGTCACCACACTGACTTCCACAATGGTTGAACTAGTTTACAGTCCCACCAACAGTGTAAAAGTGTTCCTATTTCTCCACATCCTCTCCAACACCTGTTGTTTCCTGATTTTTTAATGATCGCCATTCTAACTTGTGTGAGATGGTATCTCATTGCGGTTTTGATTTGCATTTCTCTGATGGCCAGGGATGATGAGTATTTTTTCATGTGTCTTTTGGCTGCATAAATGTCTTCTTTTGAGAAGTGTCTGTTCATATCCTTTGCCCACTTTTTCACGGGGTTGTTCATTTTTTTCTTTCAAATTTGTTTGAGTTCATTGTAGATTCTGGATATTAGTTAGCCCTTTGTCAGATGAGTAGGTTGCAAAAATTTTCTCCGATTCTGCGGGCTGCCTGTTCACACTGATGGTAGTTTCTTTTGCTGTGCAGAAGTTCTTTAGTTTAATTAGATCCCATTTGTCAATTTTGGCTTTTGTTGCCATTGCTTTTGGTGTTTTAGACATGAAGTCCTTGCCCATGCCTATGTCCTGAAAGGTATTGCCTAGGTTTTCTTCTAGGGTTTTTATGGTTTTAGGTCTAACATGTAAGTCTTCAATCCATCTTGAATTAATTTTTGTATAAGGTGTAAGGAAGGGATCCAGTTTCAGCTTTCTCCATATGGCTAGCCAGTTTTCCCAGCACCATTTATTAAATAGAGAATCGTTTCCCCATTTCTGGTTTTTGTCAGCTTTGTCAAAGATCAGATAGTTGTAGATATGTGGCATTATTTCTGAGGACTCTGTTCTGTTCCAGTGGTCTATATCTCTGTTTTGGTACCAGTACCATGCTGTTTTGGTTACTGTAGCCTTGTAGTATAATTTGAAGTCAGGTAGCATGAGGCCTCTATCTTTGTTCTTTTGGCTTAAGATTGCCTTGGCAATGCGGGCTCTTTTTTGGTTCCATATGAATTTTCAAGTAGTTTTTTCCTATTCTGTGAAGAGAGTCATTGGTAGCTTGATGGGGACGGCATTGAATCTATCAATTACCTTACACAGTATGGCCATTTTCATTATATTGATTCTTCCTACCCATGAGCATGGAATGTTCTTCCATTTGTTTGTATCCTCTTTTATTTCCTTGAGCAGTGGTTTGTAGTTCGCCTTGAAGAGGTCCTTCAGGTCCCTTGTAAGTTGGATTCCTAGGTATTTTATTCTCTTTGAAGCAATTGTGAATAGGAGTTCACTCATGATTTGGCTCTCTGTTTGTCTGTTATTGGTGTCTAAGAATGCTTGTGATTCTTGCACATTGGTTTTCTATCCTGAGACTTTGCTGAAGTTGCTTATCAGCTGAATGAGATTTTGGGCTGAGACAATGGGATTTTCTAGATATACAATCATGTCATCTGCAAACAGGGACAATTTGACTTCCTCTTTTCCTAATTGGACACCCTTTATTTCCTTCTCCTGCCTGATTGCCCTGGCCAGAATTTCCAACACTATGTTGAATAGTAGTGGTGAGAGAGAGGGCATCGCTGTCTTGTGCCAGTTTACAAAGGGAATGCTTCCAGTTTTGGCCCATTCAGTATGATATTGGCTGTGGGTTTGTCATAGATAGCTCTTATTATTTTGAGATATGTCCCATCAATACCTAATTTATTGAGAGTTTTTAGCATGAAGGTTGTTGAATTTTGTCAAAGGCCTTTTCTTCATCTATGGAGACAGTCATGTGGTTTTTGTCTTTGGTTCTATTTATATGCTGGATTACGTTTATTGATTGGCATATGTTGAACTAGCCTTCCATCCCAGGGATGAAGCCCACTTGATCATGGTGGATAAGCTTTTTGATGTGCTGCTGGATTCAGTTTGTCAGTATTTTATTGAGGATTTTGCATCGATGTTCATCAGGGATATTGGTCTTAAATTCTCTTTTTTTGTTGTGTTTCTGCCAGGCTTTGGTATCAGGCTCATGCTGGCATCTTAAAATGAGTTAGGGAGGATTCCCTCTTTTCCTATGGATTGGAATGGTTTCAGAAGGAATGGTACCAGCTCCTCCTTGTACCTCTGGTAGAATTCAGCTGTGAATCCATGTGGTCCTGGACTTTTTTTTGGTTGGTAAGCTATTAATTATTGCCTCAATTTCAGAGCCTATTGGTCTATTCAGAGATTCAAATTCTTCCTGATTTAGTCTTGGGAGGGTGTATGTGTCAAGGAATTTATCCATTTCTTCTAGATTTTCTAGTTTATTTGCGTAGAGGTGTTTATAATATTCTCTGATGGTAGTTTGTATTTCTGTGGGATTGGTGGTGATATACCCTTTATCATTTTTTATTTCATCTATTTGATTCTTCTCTCTTTTCTTCTTTATTAGTCTTGCCAGCAGTCTATCAATTTTGTTGATCTCTTCAAAAAACCAGCTCCTGGATTCATTGATTTTTTGAAGGGATTTTTTTGTCTCTATTTCCTTCAGTTCTGCACTGATCTTAGTTATTTCTTGCCTTTTGCTAGCTTTTGAATGTGTTTGCTCTTGCTTCTCTAGTTCTTTTAATTGTGATGTTAGGGTGTCAATTTTAGTTCTTTCCTGCTTTCTCTTGTGGGCAGTTAGTGCTATAAATTTCCCTCTACACACTGCTTTGAATGTGTCCCAGAGATTCTGGTATGTTGTGTCTTTGTTCTTGTTCATTTCAAAGAACATCTTTATTTCCGCCTTCATTTCATCATGTACCCAGTAGTCATTCAGGAGCAGGTTGTTCAGTTTCCATGTAGTTGAGCAGTTTTGAGTGAGTTTCTTAATCCTGAATTCTAGTTTGATTGCACTGTGGTCTGAGAGACAGTTTGTTATCATTTCTGTTCTTTTACATTTGCTGAGGAGTGCTTTACTTCCCACTATGTGGTCAGTTTTGTAATAGGCATGGTGCGGTGCTGAAAAGAGTGTATATTCTGTTGATTTGGGGTGGAGAGTTCTGTAGATGTCTGTTAGATCCACTTGGCACAGAGCTGAGTTCAGTTAGTGGATGTCCTTGTTAACTTTCTGTCTCATTGATCTGTCTAATGTTGACAGTGGTGGGTTAAAGTCTCCCATTATTATTGTGTGGGAGTCTAAGTTTCTTTTTATGTCTCTAAGGACTTGCTTTATGAATCTGGGTACTCCTGTATTGGGTGCATATATATTTAGGAAAGTTAGCTCTTCTTGTTGAATTGATCCCTTTACCATTATGTAATGGCATTCTTTGTCTCTTTTGATCTTTGTTGGTTAAAAGTCTGTTTTATAAGAGACTAGGATTGCAACCCCTGCCTTTTTTTGTTTTCCATTTGCTTGGTAGATCTTCCTCCATCCCTTTATTTTGAGCCTATATGTGTCTCTGCACATGAGATAGTTTTCCTGAATACAGCACACTGATGGGTCTTGGCTCTTTATCCAATTTGCCAGTCTGTGTCTTTTAATTGGAGCATTTAGCCCATTTACATTTAAGGTTAGTATTGTTATGTGTGAATTTGATCCTATCATTATGATGTTTGCTGGTTATTTTGCTAGATAGTTGATGCAGTTTCTTCCTAGCCTCGATGGTCTTTCCAATTTGGCATGTTTTTGCAGTGGCTGGTACCAGTTGTTCCTTTCCATGTTTAGTGCTTCCTTCAGGAGCTCTGTTAGGGCAGACCTGGTGGTGACAATATCTCTCAGCATTTGCTTGTCTGTAAAGGATTTTATTTCTCCTTCACTTATGAAGCTTAGTTTGGCCGGATATGAAATTCTGGGTTGAAAATTCTTTTCTTAAAAATGTTGAATATTGGCCCCTACTCTCTTCTGGCTTGTGGAGTTTCTGCTGAGAGATCAGCTGTTAGCCTGATGGGCTTCCCTTTGTGGGTACCCCGACCTTTCTCTCTGCCTGCCCTTCACATTTTTTCCTTCATTTCAACTTTGGTGAATCTGACAATTATGTGTCTCAGAATTGCTTTTCTCAAGGAGTATCTTTGTGGTATTCTCTGTATTTCCTGAATTTGAATGTTAGCCTGCCTTGCTAGATTGGGGAATTTCTCGTGGATAATATCCTGCAGAGTGTTTTCCAACTTGGTTGCATTCTCCCTGTCACTTTCAGGTACACCAATCAGACGTAGATTTGGTCTTTTCACATAGTCCCGTATTTCTTGGAGGTGTTGTTCATTTTTTTTATTCTTTTATCTCTCAACTTCTCTTCTCATTTCATTTCATTCATTTCATCTTCCATCACTGATAGCCTTTCTTCCAGTTGATTGAATTGGTTACTGAGGCTTATGCATTTGTCAGGTAGTTCTTGTGCCATGGTTTTCAGCTCCATCAGCTCCTTTAAGGACTTCTCTGCATTGGTTATTCTAGTTAGCCATTTGTCTAATTTTTTTTCAAGGTTTTTAACTTCTTTTCCATGGCTTCAAACTTCCTCCTTTAGCTTGGAGTAGTTTAATTGTCTGAAGCCTTCTTCTCTCAACTCTCCAAAGTCATTCTCCGTCCAGCTTTGTTCAGTTGCTGGTGAGGAACTGCATTCCTTTGGAGGAGGAGAGGCACTCTGATTTTTAGAGTTTCCAGTTTTTCTGCTCTGTTTTTTCCCCATCTTTGTGGTTTTACCTACCTTTGGTCTTTGATGATGGTGACATACAGATGGGGATTTGGTGTGGATATCCTTTTTGTTTGTTAATTTTCCTTCTAACAGTCAGAACCCTCAGCTGCAGGTCTGTTGGAGTTTGCTGGATGTCCACTCCAGACCCTGTTTGCCTTGGTATCAGCAGCGGAGGCTGCAGAACAGCGGATATTGGTGAACATCAAATGTTGCTGCCTGATCATTCCTCTGGAAGTTTTGTCTCAGAGGAGTACCCAGCCATGTGAGGTGTCAGTCTGCCCCCACTGGGGGTTACCTCCCAGTCAGGCTACTTAGGGGTCACGGACCCACTTGAGGAGGCAGTCTGTCCATTCTCAGATCTCCAGCTGCATGCTGGGAGAACCAGTACTCTCTTCAAAGCTGTCAGACAGGGACATTTAAGTCTGCAGAGTTTTCTGCTGCCTTTTGTTTGGCTATTCCTTGCCCCTTGAGGTGGAGTTTACAGTGGCAGGCAGGCCTCCTTGAGCTGCTGTGGGCTGTACCCAGTTCGAGCTTCCCAGCTGCTTTGTTTACCTACTCAAGCCTAGGCAATGGTGGGCACCCCTCTCCCAGCCTCGCTGCCGCCTTGCAGTTTGATCTCAGACTGCTGTACTAGCAATGAGCGAGGCTCCGTGGGCATAGGACCTTCTGAGCCATGTGTGGGATATAATCTCCTGGTGTGCCGTTTGCTAAGACTGTTGGAAAAGTGCAGTATTATCATGGGAGTGACCCAATTTTCCAGGTGCCATCAGTCACCCCTTTCTTTGACTAAGAAAGGGAATTCCCTGACCCCTTGTGATTCCTGGGTGAAGTGATGCCTTGCCCTGCTTCGGCTCAAGCTCGGTGCACTGCACCCACTGTCCTGCACCCACTGTCTGATACTCCCCAGTGAGATGAACGTGGTACCTCAGTTGGAAATGCAGAAATCACCCATCTTCTGTGTCACTCACGCTGGGAGCTGTAGACTGGAGCTGTTCCTATTTGGCCATCTTGGCTCCTCCCTCTGCTTTGTTCTTGCTGAGGAATTTTTTTTTTTTATTTGTATTTTTTGTAATGTGGGTCTACTGGCTATGACATTTCCCAACCCTCAAATACTTAGCTTATTAATGAATTGCACAGAGGCATGTTGAGAATACATACATTTCTCCCTTCTATTTCCTCAAATAGGTGAACGCTTGAAAGTGTGAGTAGAAATATTAGCAACTTACCAGTGCAGAGGGGTGAAAAAAGGTTTGGGGTTCAATTTCTGCACGATTAGAGTCACTTATTAAATACTTCAGTCTCCATTGAAACTTAAGCAGATTTATGTCTCACCATTAATGACTACATCCTAGAGTTAAGAATTATACTATCAAATTTTAAGACATTCCTTGAATTAGTTAATTCTTGCATTGCTGTAAAAATGTTGATACTTGAAACTGGGTAATTTATAAAGAAAAGAGGCTTAGTTAGCTCGTTGCTCCATAAGCTGTACACGGAGAATGATTCTGTTATCTTTTTGATTTCTGCGGAGGCCTCAGGAAATATACAAACATGGCGGAAGGCAAAGTGGGAGCAGATACATTTTACCAGACAGCATCAGGGGCAAGAAGGGGAGGAGACACAAAATTTTAAATCACAAGATCTCATGAGAACTCACTGTCAGGATGACAGCACCAAGGGGCAATGGCATTAAACCATGAGAAACTTCCCCTATATTCCAGTTACCTCCCACCAGACCCTACCTCCAACCTTTGATATTACATTTCAACATGAGATTTAAGTGGGGACACAGATCAAAACCATATCATTCTGGCACTGGCCCCTCCAAAACCTCATGCTCTTCTCACATTTCTCTCACATTTTCTCACATTTCAAAATATAATCAGTCCCCCAAAGTGCTAACCCATTCCAGCATTAACTGAAAAGTCCACAGCCCAGGCTTCTCTGAGACAAGGCTAGTCCCTTCCACCTAAGTCTGTAAAATCAAAAGCAAGCTAGTAACTTACAGGATACAAAGAATTTTCAGGAATTGGGTAAATACTTTCATTCCAAATTGGAGAAATCAGCCAAAAGAAAGGGGTTACAGGCCCCATGTAAGTCTGCAATCTAGCAGGGCAGTCATTAAATCTTAAAGCTCCAAAATAATTTCTTTTGACTCCATGCCTCACAACCAGGGCATATTCGTGCAATGTGTAGGCTTCCAAGGCAATGGGTAGCTCCACCCATGTGGCTTTGAAGGTTCAGCCCCCAAAGTTGCTCTTAGGTTGGGTGTTGCTCCTGGATGCCTGTGGCTTTTCTAGGTACAGAGAGCAAGCTGCTGGGGGAGCGACAATTTTGGGGTCTGGAGAATGGTAGTCCTCTTCTCACAGCTCCACTAGGCAGTGCCCCAGTGGGTACTCTGTGTATGGTCTCCAACCCCACATTTCCCCTCCACGCTACCTGAATAGAAGTTCTCTGTGAGTGCTCCACCCCTGCAGCAGGCTTCTCTTTGGGCATCCATGCTGTTTGATAGATCTTCTGAATCCTAAGTGGCAGCTTCCAAGCCTCATCTCTTGCATTCTGTGCACCTGTAGGTTTACAAACACCTGGAAGCCTTCTATGCTCACAGCTTTCATCCTCTGAAGCAGTGGCCTGAGCTGTACCTTGGCCCCTTTTAGTTATGGCTGGACCTGGAATGGCTGGGATGCAAACAGCAGTGTTCCAAGACTGCTCAGGGCAGTAGGGCCCTGGGTCTGGCTCAGAAAATTGTTCAGTTCTCCTAGATCTCCAGTCCTGTGATGGGAAGTGCTGTTGAAAAGGTCTGTGAAATGCCTTTGAGGGTTTTTCCTCATTGTCTTGGAGCTTAGCACTTGGCTACTCTTATGCAAATTTCTGCAGCCAGCTTGAACTTCTTCCCTGAAAATGGGCTTTTCTTTTCTTTCACATAGCCAGGCTGCAAATTTTTCAAACTTTTACACTCTGCTCCCATTTAAATATGTTCCATTTTCAGATCATTTCTTTGCACTTTTATATGAGCTTAGGTTATTAGAAGCAGCCAGGCTAATAGAAGGAGCCAGGCTAAATCTTCAATGCTTTGCTGCTTAGAAATTTCTTCTGCCAGATGCCCTAAATCATCATTCTCAAGTTCAAAGTTTGACAGATCCTTAGAGCAGGGACAAAATGCAGCCAGACTTTTCTGTAGCTCAGCAAAAGTGACTTCCACTCCAGTTCCCATTAAGTTTTTTATTTCTGTCTGAGATCTCCTCACTCTAGACTTTACTGTCCACTTCACTATCAGCATTTTGGTCAGAGCCATTCAAAAATTCTCTAGGAAGTTCAAAATTTTCTTTCACCTTCCTTTCTTCTGAGCCCTCTACATTCTTCCAACCTCTGCCTGTTACCCAGTTTCAAAGCTGCTTCCACATTTTTGGGTATCTTTATAGATATGCTTCACTCTTCAGTACTAATTATTGTATTAGCCCACTCTTACATTGCTATAAAGAAATATCAGAGAGATTCTGTAATTTATGAAGAAAAGAGTTTTAATTGGCTCATTGTTCCACAGGCTGTAACTGAAAGCATGATGCTGGCATCTCCTCAGTTCTGGGGAGGCCTCAGTAAATTTAAAATCAATGTGGAAGGCAAAGAGGGAGCAGGCACATCTTACATGGCAGGTGCAGGAGCAGTAAAGGGAACTGCCACACACTTTTAAATAACCAGATCCCATGAGAACCCACAATTGTTATGACAGTACCAAAAAGGGACGGTGTTAAACCATGAGGAAATTCCGCAATAATCCAGTCACCTCCCAGCAGGCCCTACCTCCAGCACTCGGAATTACATTTTAACATGAGATTTGGGTGGGGACACAGATCCAAACCATATCTTTTTTTTAATCATTTGGACAACTCCTTTTCCTTCTTTATCCTTTATCTTCTTCATGCATTTATAATTCTGATTGGTTCTTATACAATGTTATTAACAGAGCCTTTTGTTGCATTTTGCGTTTCCTACAAATAATATAATTCTGAATCAGAGTATTAAAGGACTTCAGTTAAGTTCTCCCATTCATGTGAAAAGTGGTCTAGTACCTCTTCCTGGCCATAACTCCATGTCATATATGAGCGAAAGAGTTAAGAGTTCTATTCTCAAGAGTTAAGATAATCTCATGGGAAAATAGTAATCATGTCCTCCCTAGGAGTAATTACCCATCTATATGCTCTTTTCCCATCTGCTAAATTTTTTTCTTCCAATAATTTATTATTCTTATGAGCCTAGTTTCAGCTTTTATTAAGCCATTATTATGTAGGTTTTAAGGGGTATACTATGTCCATGTGATGTATTTCTTAGGCTATTTATGTCCATGTGCCTTGTGGAAATCTGTGCCTTAAATCAATGAGATGTAATTGAGTGGGCAAATTGTTAGCACATAGTGTTTCTGTAGGTTGACAGTGTTGTCATTTGTGGCTTAGGTCATAGACTAGGTGAAATCCAAAATGGTAAAAAAAAAAAAATCTATTTAAGGATAAATTAATTTGAAACCACTAGGATCTATGGCTAATGGTACTTTAAAATAGCCAACAAACTGTGTTGTCATATTTGACCCTAGCATATACTCCTCAAACTGTTACAGAACTTTATTCTTCACCACCTTTCGGTTGACTTAGTGGGCTACGTCATTATTCTGCTCACCATTATATGTCATCCATGCATATACCCAAGTGGCTACCACCTCTAAATCCTAGGCCAGTGGGTTTCTCTTTCTTTTTTGAGTCAAAACCTGGGTTCTTTGGTGGATCCTATGCCCACTTTAAACTTCCCTTAGAATACTTGTATGACCTTCCATAATAGCATTCTCTATTGCTAAAATTCTTCGTCATCCATTCATCAGAGACTTGTCTGCCTGATCAAATGGTGAAGTTACCATACAGGAGTCTGAAAATGCGCAGACATTGCTCTGAGAGCAAGAACCAAATGCTGCACACAATGAAGGATATGCTGCTAATATATATATATATATATATATAACATATATTATATATAATATATATGTATAGTATATATAATATATATGTATAGTATATATATATTATATATGTATAGTGTGTATATGTTTTATATATGTATATGTATAGTCTTTCAAAGGAATTAATTTTGCCTTCTTTGACCAAGGTTTTACCATTCAGAATGAGAATTTCAACAGATTTTCATAATAATCATACCTCACAACTTGAGAAATCCCATTGGGAAATTCAGTATTCTGTTTTTCTGTGGTAGGAAATGTATAATTGCCTGAGCAACAGGAGTGGAAACCTCTGTGAGAGATTTCTTTTCTTCCGAAAGTTATGCTTATGAATATGATATACTTCCTAGAGTCATCTCCTAAAATATGTTTCTGTACATACTATTTCCATTTTATTAAGATTTTTTTTATGCTAAGCCATTAATGACATTAAATTGTGTCTCTGTGAAAGCCCAATAACTTCTCAGTAGTTGCCTATCCAATGGGCGTCCTCTGGACACGCTATCAGGAATTATTGAATCCCAAATCCCAATAATCATCACAGGGTGGCAGGAGTAGGTTTCTGCTAGAGTCTTCAGTCTGCATATGTTCATATATATACACTTTCAAAAGTGACTGCATTAGGTTCTTGGGTCTAATGGCACTGCATGAGTAACTTCCCATTATGAATTTTCTGGAGCCCTTGTTATTTTTTTTTATTACTAGGATGTGGAAGATCTAGTGGTATAATTGCTAAGGTTTGTGAAATATCTCTGATGGTCACAGACCATGTTGTTTCCAGAATCTTGCATGATTAGTCTAAGCTCTATTTTTTGACTAGACCAATCAAGAACATTAGACTACTAATATTTACCGTAGTCCCTGTATTCTTCCACATTGCTTCTTCTGAGGGAGAAACTATTACAATGTTATCAAGGTAATGAATTATTTTATTATGTTCATGTCTAAATTTCATTTCACCTAATTATGGCATTATACTACATATATATCTTTGAGGAAAAATGGCAAACATATGTTGCATTTCTTTCCACGTAAAAGCAAATGAATCTGGATATTGTTTTAATTTTAATAGTTGATCTGGAAACCCAAAATATAAAATTTGCAATTAAATTTTGAAAGGATAATGAACCAATCTGAATACTGGGAGGCTGACACGGGCAGATCACCTGAGGTCAGGAGTTCAAGATCAGCCTGGCAAACATGGCAAAATCCTGTCTCTACTAAAAATACAAAAATTAGCTGGGGGTGTGGTCATGCATGACTGTAATGCCAGCTACTCTGGATGCTGAGACAGGAGAATCACTTGAACCCATGAGGCAGAAGTTGCAGTAAGCCAAGATCACACCACTGTACTCCAACCTGGTAACAGAGCAAGACTCCACCTCAAAAAATAAAAATAAAAAATAAATAAAATGCAGCTGTTTCAGTTTGGATGTTTTTGGTTCAAATGATGGGAAACTCAATTCAACTTCTTTTGAAATATAAGAAAATTTATTGATTGGCTGGCATAATCGCACTTTTCAATGTCATGAAAACACTTAAGGTTAGTTGATAAAATGGATAAATTATGTTTTTAAGGAGCCCTATTCTTTGTTTATTTTGACCCATGAATTACAATATTGGATTAAATCTGGCTTTCCTATGACAAGAAGGATTGCTATTTGTAGTGATTTAGAGAGGGCTCTTCCCACAACTGTGGCAGAGGTAATTGACCTGATTATGATGTGGAATGGAAGTGTTATAACACAATGGTTGCAAGATATAATACTTTTGTCTTCCAGGTTACTAAGTTGAGCACATCTTACCATTCCGTTTTCCAATGGTGATAATAAATGAGAAAGTGCAGATGTCCATTCCTGAATGGGTATAATGAACAGGGATGAGATGTTTTTAGGATGAAAGTCTGGACTATTCCGCTAAATAAGTTATGAGATCAGTAGCAATGCTAGCAGAAGATGAAGGGGGAAAAAAATTTGGTAAGGAAGAAGAAGGTAAATAGCAGTTGCAACTCTTGAGATCAGCTGCAGCAGTAAGAGACATAGTTTGTCCTCAAACCTTTCTCTTTGAGTTCTCAAGTAAGAGAATCCTAAAGGAGCTATTCTGATAATTCATATAAAGATATAAATTCAAGTGTCATAAGGTGTATGTTGTGGTGTATTTGAGGAGACCATGCCCTGCCCTTCATTTAGGAAAGAAGAGTTTATTTAAGCTGTTGGATGTGCTGTTAGTAGAGAGCCTTCAGATCATAGCACCTTCAATATCTGTAAAGGTGCAAAATCTACCTCAAAAAGGTCTCATGCCCTTTCCCAGAGATGTCCCTTTTTGCATCCAGATTAATATTTAGCTTCAGGTATAATTAGAGTGCAAGTAGAAAACAGGGTCCTTTTCTATAAGAAAATAATTTATTCGGCTAAAATTACAAATCTAGATAATTTAAACAATGACAATCATAGGAATATGTGGAATTGGATCTTGTGGATATTGAAATGCGGATTGACATTGATTAGGCTGCATGGGGGAATGTTTATCAGTGTGAAAATAATCTCCCATAAATATATGTGGCACAAGGTTTATGTTGACTAAAATCGCTGAGCACATCCTGTGTGTCAGACATATAGAAGAAAGCAATCCAATTGTTTAGGGTGGATGTTCAGGTGTCACCATGACTAACAGTTTTGGAGGCCACTCCAATGTTCTATCTAGACAATAGCTTCTAGGTGATGGGAAATGTGGTCATTGCAGTAAATTCTATGGCAGTAAGTAATTCTTAATTTTTTTAAATTGTTTCTTACTTTAAGTTCTGGGGTACATGTGAAGAATGTGAAGGTTACATAGGTACACATGTGCCATGGTGGTTTGCTGCACCTATCAACATATCATCTAAGTTTTAAGTCTCACATGCCATAGGTATTCATATTAATGCTCTACCTCCCCTCGTCCCCCACCTCTCAACAGGCCCTGGTGTGTTATGTTCCCCTCCTTGTGTCCATGTGTTCCCATTGTTCAACTCCCACTTATGAGTGAGAACATGCAGTGTTTGGTTTTCTGTTGCTGTGTTATTTTGCTGAGAATGATGGTTTCCAGCTTCATCCATGTCCCTGCGAAGGACATGAACTCATTCTTTTTTATGGCTGCATAGTATTCCATGATATACATGTACTACATTTTCTTTATTCAGTCTATCATCAATGGGCATTTGGGTTGGTTCCAAGTCTTTGCTATTTTAAATAGCGCTGCAATAAACATATGTGTGCATGTGTCTCTATCATAGAATGATTTATAATCCTTTGGGTATATACCCAGTAATGGGATTGATGGATCAAATGATATTTTTAGTTCCAGATCCTTGAGGAATCACCACACCGTCTTCCACAGTGAATGAACTAATCTACACTCCCACCAACTGTGTAAAAGTGTTCCTATTTCTCCACATCCTCTCCATATCTGTTGTTTCCTGACTTTTTAATGATCACCATTCTAACTGGCATGAGATGGTATCTCATTGTGGTTTTGATTTGCATTTCTCTAATGACCATTGATAATTACCTTTTTTTCATGTTTGTTGGCTGCATAAATGTCTTCTTTTGAGAAGTGTCTGTTCATATCCTTTGCCCACTTTTTGATGGGGTTGTTCACTATTTTCTTGTAAATTTGTTTGAGTTCATTGTAGATTGTGGATATTAGCCCTTTGTCAGATGAGTAGGTTGCGAAAATTTTCTCCCATTCTGTAGGTTGCCTGTTCACTCTGATGGTAGTTTCTTTTGCTGTGCAGAAACTCTTGAGTTTAATTAGATCACATTTGTCAATTTTGACTTTTGTTGCCATTGTTTTTGGTGTTTCAGTCATGAAGTCTTTGCCCATACCTATGTCCTGAATGGTATTGCCTAGGTTTTCTTCTAGGGTTTTTATAATTTTAGGTTTTACCTTTAAGTCTTTAAGCCATCATGAGTTAATTTTTTATAAGGTGTAAGGAAGGGGTCCAGTTTCAGTTTTCTGCATACGGCTAGCCAGTTTTCCCAGCAGTATTTATTAAATAAGGAATCTTTTCCCCATTTCTGGTTTCTGTCATATTTATCAAAGATCAGATAGTTATAGATGTATGGTGTTATTTCTGAGGCATGAATATTTCTGATGGTTTTAGATGTGTGGGGTTTTCCTCTTTTATTCTGTTGGTCTATATATCTGTTTTGGTACCAGTACCATGCTATTTTCGTTGCTGTAGCCTTGCAGTATAGTCTGAAATCAGGTAGTGTGATGCCTCCAGGTTTGTTCTTTTTGCTTAGGATTGTGCTGACTATACAGGTTCTTTTTTGGTTTCATAAGAAATTTAAAGTAGTTTTTTCTAATTCTGTGAAGAAAATCAATGGTGGCTTGATAGGAATAGCATTGAATCTCTCATTTACTTTGGGCAGTATGACCATTTTCAGGATATAGATTCTTCTTACCCATGAGCATATGTTTGTGTCCTCTCTTATTTCCTTGAGCAGTGGTTTGTAGTTCTCCTTGAAGAGGCCATTCATGTCCCTTGTATGTTGCATTCCTAGGTATTTTATTCACTTTGTAGCAATTTTGAATGGGAGTTCACTCATGATTTGGGTCTCTGCTTGTCTGTTATTGATGTATAGGAATGCTTGTGATTTTTGCACATTGATTATGTATCTTGAGACTTTGCTGAAGTTTCTCATCAGCTTAAGGAGTTTTTGGGCTGAGATGATCAGGTTTTCTACATATTCAATCATGTCATCTTCAACAGAGACAATTTGACTTCCTCTCTTCCTATTTCATGCTCTTTTTTTCTTTCTCTTGCCTGATTGCCCTGGACAGAACTTCCAATACTATGTTGAATAGGAGTGGTAACAGAGAGCCTCATTGTCTTGTGCCATTTTTCAAAGGAAATGCTTCCAGCTTTTGCCCATTCAGTACATATTGGCTATGGGTTTGTCATAAATAGGTCTTATTATTTTGAGATATGTTCCATCAATACTTAGTTTATTGAGAGTTTTTAGCATGAAGGGGATTGAATTTTATCAAAGGCCTTTTCTGCATCTATTGAGATAATCATGTGGCTTTTGTCACTGATTCTCTTTGTGTGATGGATTACATTTATTAATTTGTGTATGTTAAACAAGCCTCACATCCCAGGGATAAAGCTGACTTGATTGTGGTGGGTAAGCTTTTTGATGTATGGCTGGATTTGGTTTTCCAGTATTTTATTTAGGATTTTTTTCATCAACATTCATCAGGGATATTGGTCTGAAGTTTTCTTTTTTTGTTATGTCTCTGACAGATTTTGGTATCAGCATGATGCTGGCCTCATAAAATGAGTTAGGGAGGAGTCCCTCTTTTTTCTATTGTTTTGAATAGTTTCCAAAGGAATGGTACCAGCTCCTCTTTGTACCTCTGGTAGAATTTGACTGTGAATCCATCTGGACCTGGGCTTTTTTGTTGTTGTTTTTTGGTAGGCTGGTAATTACTGCCTCAATTTCAGAACTTGTTATGCATCTATTCTGGGATTCAACTACCTCCTGGTTTAATCTTGGTAGGGTGTCTGTGTCCAGGAATTTAACCATTTCTTCAGATTTTCTAGATTATTTGCATAGAGGTGTTTATAGTATTCTCTGACGGTAGTTCGTATTTCTGTGAGATCAGTGGTGATATCCCCTTAATCATTTTTTATTGTGTCTATTTGATTCTTCTCTCTTTTCTTCCTTATTAGTCTGGCTAGCAGTCTATCTATTTTGTTAGTCTTTTCAAAAAAACACCACTTGGATTCCTTGATATTTTGAAAGGTTTTTCATGTCTCTATCTCCTTCATTTCTGCTTTGATCTTAGTTATTACTTGACTTCTGCTAACTTTTGAATTTGTTTGCTATTGTTTCTCTAGTTATTTTAGTTGTGATGTTAGTGTGTCAAGTTTAGATCTTTCCTGCTTTCTCTTGTGGGCACTTGGTGCCATAATTTCCCTCGGAACACTACTTTATCTGTGTCCCAGAGATTCTGGTACTTTATGTTTTTGTTCTCATTGTTTTCAAAGAATTGTTTATTTCTGTCTTAATTTTGCGATTTACCCAGTAGTCAATAAGAAGCAGGTGGTTCAGTTTTCATGTAGTTGTGTGGTTTTGAATGAATTTCTTAATCCTGGGTTCCAATTTGATTGTTCTGCTGTCTGAGACACTGTGATAATTTCCATTTTTTTGCATTTGCTGAGGAGTGTTTTACTTCCAATTATGTGGTCAGTTTTACAGTAAGTGTGGTGTGGTGCTGAGAAGAATGCATATTCTGTTGATTTGGGGTGAAGAGTTCTGTAGATGTCTATTAGGTCTGCTTGGTCCAGAGCTGAGTTTAAGTCCTCAATATCCTTGTTATTTTTTTGTCTCGTTTATCTGTCTAATATTGTCAATGGGGTGTTAAAGTCTCCCATTATTATTGCTTGGGAGTCTAAGTCTCTTTGTAGTTCTCTAAGAACTTGCTTTATGAATCTGGGTGCTCCTGTATTGGGTGCATATATATTTAGGATAGTTAGCTCTTCTTATTGCATTGATCCCTTTACAATTATGTAATGGCCTTCTTTGCCTTTTTTGCTCATTGTTGACTTAAATTCTGTTTTATCAGACACTAGGATTGCAACTCCTGCTTTATTTTGCTTTCCATTTGCTTGGTAAATATTCCTTCATTTCTTTATTTTGAGCCTATGTGTGTCTTTGCACATGAGGTGGGTCTCCTGAATACAGCACACTGATGGGTCATTACTCTATCCAATTTCAAGTCTGTGTCTTTTAATTGGGGCATTTAGCCCATTTACATTTAAGGTTAATATTGTTATGTTTGAATTTGATCCTGTCATTATGATGCCAGCTGATTATCTTGCCCATCAGTTGAGGCAGTTTCTTCCTAATGTCCATGGTCTTTACATTTTGGCTTGTTTTTGCAATGGCTGGTGCCGGGTTTTCCTTTCCATGTTTAGTGCTTCCTTCAGGAGCTCTTGGAAGGCAGGCCTGGTGGTAAAGAGTCTCTCAGCATTTGCTTTTCTGTAAAGGATTTTATTTCCCCTTCACTTATGAAGCTCAGTTTGGCTGGATATGAAATTCTCTTTTCTTTAAGAATGCTGAATATTGGCCTCCACTTTCTTCTGGGTTGTAGGGTTTCTGCTGAGAGATCTGCTGTTAGTCTGATAGGCTTCCGTTTGTGGATAACCTGACCTTTGTTTCTCGCTACCTTAACATCTTTTCTTTCATTTCAACCTTGCTGAATCTGACGATTTTGTGTCTTAAGGTTGCTCTTGTTGAGGAGTATCTTTGTGGTGTTCTCTCTATTTCCTGAATTTCAATGTTGGCCTGTCTTGCTATGTTGGGGAAGGTCTCTTAGATAATATCCTGAAGAGTGTTTTTCAACTTGGTTCCATTATCCTTGTCACTTTCAGGTACACCAATAAAACATAGGTTTGGTCTTTTCACATAGTCCCCAGTTTCTTGGAGTCTTTGTTCATTTCTTTTCATTCTTTTTTCTCTAATCTTGTCTTCACACTTTATTTCATTAAGTTGATCTTCAGTCTCTGATATCCTTTCTTCTGGTTGTTTGATTCAGCTATTGATACTTGTGTATGCTTCATGAAGTTCTCTTGCTTTATTTTTCAGCCCATCAGGTCATTTGTGTTCTTCTCTAAACTGGTTATACTAGTTAGGAATTCCTCTAACCTTTTTTCAAGGTTCGTAGCTTCCTTGCGTTGGGTTACAACATACTCTTCTAGCTTGAAGGAGATTATTATTACTCACATTCTGAAGCCTACTTCTGTCAATTCATCAAACTTATTCTCCATCCAGGTTTCTGGGGTTTCTGTGTGGATGTCCTTTTTGTTGATATTATGCTATTCCTTTCTCTTTGTTAGTTTTCCTTCTAACAGGCTCCTCTTCTGCAGGCCTGCTGCAGTTTTCTGGAGGTCCACTTCAGACCCTGTTTGCCTGAGTATCACCAGCAGAGGCTGCAGAACAGCAAAGATTGCTGCCTGTTCCTTTCTATGGAAGCTTCCATCCAGGGGGGCACCTGGCAGATGCCAACTGGAGCTCTCCTGTGTAAAGTGTCTGTCAACCCCTGCTGGGAGGTGGCTCTGTGATTAAAAAAACACTATTTCCTTCCTAGCTTGCATGGGCCAGCTCTTTAAAGAGCACCCATTTGGTGGTGCTGAGGCCTTCCTTCTGGCGGTAATGGCCTATGAGTGAGATTGTCAGATGTGTAATGGCAATTCAGGGATCCTAGATTGGGAAAGCAGGATTTAGGAGCTCCCAGCACAGTTAACACGTAGTCCCATCAGGGCCTCAATTTGACATCCAAGATCTCAAATTGTATATCCAGAGTGAATGTGGACAAAGCTCTTTGGGTGTAATTTCAAATGTACAGCTTTTTTATTCTGGTTCTTCTCTATTTTCAGATCTATAAACTAGAGATGGCGGTTTTCTTTCACATTCTCAGCAAACAAGGAAGAGAGGAGTAGATAACCAAAAACAGACACTTGTGTTCACAAGGAAAGGCTAAGGTGCTTCCTTCAGTGCAATTTCCTTAAAAACGTTGTAATATATCTGTGTTTTTTAATTGGCATTTACAACATTATAAAAGAGGCATATTCACAAATATATTTGCAACTGACTCTTCTTGGGTTTGAGCTGAAAGTCTGTGTGTGTGCAGTGGGATAATTCCCATGAGAGCCTTAGAATTATTTTTGTTTAAGTGGTAGGGTTTATGAGACACATTTAAAAATCTTTCTGAAGTCTCAAAGAAGCTTTCATTGACGACTTTAAGATGACATTTATTCTGACATTCAAAGCATGTGGCATTGGCTTTAATATCAGAAGCTAGGTGACATTGCTTACATTGAGTCTTTAGATCTTTGGAGAGACTGGAAAGGGAAACCAGTTTTATTTTTGAAACTGGCACGTTTTGGCTCTTTCATTTTTCTTGTACATTTTGCCTGAAAATTCAAGTTATTCTTTTAACTCATATTTTTATCTATGCCTTATCATATTACACAGTGTCACAAGAAACAGGTTGAACTTTCAATATTGTACTTGAAAATTTTAGCTGAATCCACCTGTTGACTTAAGTACACTGTCTGTTTTCTACATTACTAGAGGTAGCAATATCACCAAACCTTCCTTTCTGTCACTAGATAAGGAGTCATTTTTTTTCTTTTTTCTCCTATTTACTTCTGTCTTTTCAGCATGCACTTACTTACACTGTCCAGGAGACCCTTCTAGGTGTCATGTAGCTTCTGGTATTAAAGTCTGTGCTACATGTTTTGGATTGTTGTTATGGAAACACCACACTTACAGGTGCCAATTTTATTCTGGTCATCTCTTCCTGCATTGTACAAGACTCCACAGTTTTTGTGACTTAAAACAATCACCATTTTATTTTAACTTAAAATTTTATGGGCTAGGAATTCAGGCAGTTGCTGGCTGGATATTTCTTCTGCTTCATGTGGCATGGACTGAAGTCACTCAGTGTTATTCAGCTGATAGCTGGGTCATCTGTAGGGTCCAGGAAAGCTTACTTTGTATTTCTAATAACTTGTAAGTGATGACAGGAAGAGATCCACTGAGTACTTCCTCTGGTCCATTAGATGAAGGACCACAAGGTCTCTCCAACAGGATAGTCAGGCTTTTTACATGGCACTAAGAGATCCACACGTTAGAAAGTAGAAGACGTCAGGCCAATTAAGGGCTATGTCCAAAACTGGCACAATGTCAGTTGCAACATCTTCTGTTGTTCAGTGTGGTCACATGACCATCCCAGATTTGAAATGTTACACAAACAGAAGATAACCCTTGATGGGGAAGAGGCAAAGTCACTTTGCAGAGCAATGTGCAGAACAATTTTCTACATCTGAAAAGGCACATGTTGGAAGTTTTATTCAGACTGAGTTGCATCTATAAATCATCTTGGACTGAATTAACATCTTAACAATAGTGGGTTTCCTAATTCTTGAATACATACATCTATTTGGTGTTTTAAATATTTATGTTTGAAAAATTTTGTAGTTATTATTGTAGGATCACACTCATCTGTTCCTAGTTATTTATGTGTCCAGATGATTTCACAGGTTTTTAATTAAAAAAATTTCAATTGTTATTGCTGTTAGTATATATAAATGCAGTTGATTTTTTCATTTGGCATTTGAGTCCTATAAACATGATAAATCTACCACTTATTTCTTGTCATCTCTGTAGATTCTTTAGTGTTTTATGAGACACTATCCTGTTATCTACAAACAAGAATAGTTCATTACTTTGAGGGATAGAGGAGCATTTAACTTTTCAATTTGTTTTGGGGTCATTTTCAGAAGGTCAGGTTTTCCCCACATTTTACCCTTTTATCTAAGCTGTCAAATTAATTAAAATAATGTTTTTCATAACAATTCTTTTCTATCACTTTAAAGTCTAAAGGATCTATTTGAAGATGATTGTTTAAAATTTCTGATGTTGGTAACTTGAATTTCTATTTCTTTTCTCTTTCTTGATCATTCTTTCTAGAAGTTTATCAATTTTATTATAAAAGTAACAACTTTTGACTGTTTTGATTTTCTCTAATGTTTCCCATTTTATTGATTTTTGATCTTATATTTATCATGTCCTTTCTTTTATTTAACTTGGCCTTAATTGACTCTTCTTAAGGTGAAAGCTCAGCTGGATGCTTTAAAACATCTATTTTTAATCTATAACACACATACATATATATAATATAACACTTTTAATATAACACTTATAGCTATATATAGTTATATGACACATAGCTATAAATTTTTCTCTCAGTACTATTTTAATTACATCTCACATATTTTGATATGTTTTAGTGTTGAATTCTAAATATTTGCTTATTTCTATTATAGCTTTTACTTTGATTCATAGGTTATAAAAAATTATTGCCAAGATTCCAAATATTTGAAGATTTTCTAGATATATGAGCTGTTTATTACCATATAAAAGTTACTCTAAAACTTCGGCTGGAAATGCTATGTACTTATTATGTCTCAATTTTTGAAGGTCAGGAAACTAAGGATGGCTTAGCAGATTCCAGTGCTTCAGGGTCTCTTACAAATCTGTAATCATCGTCTAGTTGGCGCTATAGTCTCACACGAAGGCTTGGCTGAGGAAGGGTCCACTTCCAAGCTGGCTGTTGGCAGGACTCAGTTTCTCAATAAAAATGAAAAATCTTTTGAAAGTGTCATTCTACTTAACATCTAACAGCACTTTGAAATTGTTTTATATGTTTTACTGCTGCATGTTATTAACTTCTGAATATATTGTTTATTAATTTTGTTTGAACAATTTTTATAAAAATGACTTAAAAATAAAGAAAAAGAATCTATTTAATCCCTATGCATTATCTCTACTTTCTTAATTCTTTTCTATGAATTATAATTTTTATGTAATATTGTGTTTTTCAGCCTGAGGAACTTTTTTTTTGCATTTCTTATAATACAGTTCGGCTGTCTATGACCTATCTCATCCCTCCAGTACTGAGCTTATTACTGAATTGCATAAGGCAGGTTGAGACTACATTTAGCTCTCCCCTCAACACAAAAGAGGTAAAAGATTGAAAGAGTGAGAAGAAATTCCATCAATTTGCTAGTGCAAGGGGTGTTGGAAAAGAGTTTGAAGTTCAATTTCTGCTATAATAGAATGACGTAGTAAATGTTTCAGCCTTCTGTTGAAACTCAAGAAGTTCCATGTCTCAGCAATAATGTCTACATCCCAGAATTACAGATTATACGATAGCCCTTTTAGACATTCTTTACCAATTGGGATACTCATTTTCTTTCTTTATCTTTTATCATCTTCATCTTTTTATAGTTCTAATTTGTTCTTATGCAGTTGTATCAACAGAAGAATTTACTGCATTGTACATTTCAAAACAAATACTACAATTATCAGACAGAGCATTAAATAACTTCAGTTTAGTTCTCCCATTCAAGTGAGAAGGGGTTCATTGTCCTTTCCTAGCATTAGCTGACTTCATGTCACATATGAGAGAAACAGGAGTTTTATTTTCTTGAAACAAAATAATGTCTTGAGGAAAGAATAATCATGTCCATTCTAGGCATTATCACCCATCTGTGTGCTCCTTTCCCATCTGGCATGGTTTTTCTGTGTAACTATTACCTATATAAACCCAATTTATATTTTTGATTAAGCCATTATTATGTGGTTTGTAAGGAATGTAATATGTGCATGTGAGGTACTTCTTTTTGTCTATTTGTTTTTGAGACAGAGTCTCACTCTGTCACCCAGGCTGGAGTGCAGTGGCACCATCTTGGTTCATTGCAACCTCCACTTCCCGGATTCAAGGTATTCTCCTCCCTCAGCCTCCTGAGTAACTGAGATTATAGACATGAACCACCACGCCCAGCTAATTTTTGTAATTTTAGTAGAGAAGAGGTTTCGCCATGTTGGTCAGGAAGGTCTTTTAACTCCTGACTTCAGGCATCTGCCCACCGTGGCTTACCAAAGTGCTGTCGATTACAGGTGTGGGCCACTGTGCCCGGCCTATGTGATGACTTCTTAGCTCATTTATGCCCACTGGCCATAATAACATTTGTGCTTTGATTCCAGGAGATTTGGGGAATCAAATTGGTAGGCCATGACTTGTTTCAATAGCCTGATGGTGTTTTCATCTATGGCTTGGATCACAGGCTAAGTGAATCTCAAAGTGTCATTAAAAGTTTAATAAAGATAAATCCATTTGACATCACTAGGAGCTATGATTACTGGTCCTTTGTAATAACCCTACAAGTTCAGTTGTGGCTCTTGGCCCTAACAAGCACTCTTTAAGGCTATTTAAAGCAGTGATTCTGCTATTGTTATAGCGCCTTAGTATTTATCATATTACTGGTTTTGCTTGATGTAATGGAGTATGTCTCTATTCTTCCCATCATTATACATCATTCATCTCATATATCCAAGTGGCCACATGAAAATCCTGGGACAAAGACTTTCTATTCCTTTTTTAAAAAGAGTCATTGTCATTTCTTTTGTGTTACTAGGATGTGAAATATATGGTATATTTGATAAGGTTTCTAAAATGTCTCTGATGATCATGGACCATTTTGTTCCAAGGAACTTGCCTGATTAGTCCAAACTCTGTATTTTGGCTAGACTGATCAATTATCCGTGGGGAAAATAATAAACATATTTTGCCTTTTTTTCTACATGAAACTGAACTATTCATGTTTTTCCTTTGGTTCTAAAAGTTCATCTCAAAGCATAAAGAGATGGAAATTGCAATTAAATTTTGAAAGAATAATGAGCTATTCTGGATAAGACAGATTATAAGGTTATAACAATAAAACAATGTGGTACTGTTTCAAATATATACATATGTAAATAAACGGTAGGATTTATATATTACTTCAGTTTCCTATACATATTTACATTAACGATGTTTTATTTAAGATGTTTTGTTACAAATGACAGAAAAATCAAACTCTTTTGAAATAGGATATTTATTTGTTGGCTGACATAAGTGTAAAATTCAATGTTATATAAAGCTTCATGGTAAGTGGATAAAATTGATTAATTATTTAATGAAGGAGCTCTATTGTTTGTTCATTGTATCTGGTGTGTCACATGTTGGATTTAATCTCGCTCTCCTGTCACAATAAGGGTTGCTCTCTGTAGCCATTGAGAAAAGGTTCTTTTAAAAACTGTGGCAGAGGTAATTGACCTGATTATGATGTGGAATGGAGGTGTTATAACACAATTGTAGCAGGCAATGATATTTTCGTCTTCCAGGTGACTGACATGGGCACATCCTGTCATGCCCTTTTCTAATTGTGATAGTAAGTGAGAAAGTCCAAAAAATAAAAAAATAAAAAGAATCCAGTTCTGAATGAGTATAGTGAACAGGGATGAGTCACTTTGAGGATGAAGGTCTAAGCCACACCTTTAAGTAAGTCATAAGATCAGTAGCGGTGCTAGTAAAAGGTGAAGTGGGAGAAATAGAATTGACAATGAAGGAATAAGATGGTAAATAGCAGTTGCAACTCTATGATCGGCCACGGTGGCAAGAGACGTCATTTGTCCCTTAAACTTTCTCTTCTAATTTCACCCCAGGAAGAGAATCCTGAAGGAGCTGTTATCATGTGTATATCAAGAAATGGATTCAAGTGACCTAAGAGGTAGACTCTGATAGGTATAAGAATGTACTTCTTTGCCCTCTCTTTATGAAATAAAGATATATTTTTCCAGTTGCTGGGCATGCTGTTAGTAGACAACCTTCAGATATTAGCCCTTTCAATATCAGTAGAAGCTGTAGAAAGCCACCTCACCAAAGGCCTCATGTCCTTTCCCAGAGAATTCCCTTTTTGCATCTAGATCAGTATTTAGGTTCAGGTATCACTAGAGTGCAAATGGGAAATATGGCCTTGTTGTAGAAGGAAATATTTCATTTGATTAGCAAATTGCAGAGTCTAAATAATATGCACCGGCAAGAATTGGAGGAAAGTCTGGAAATGGATCTTGTGGATATTGGAACAAAAAAGGCAAAGTAGATGGCTGCATGGGGAAATGTTTATTAGCATTGGGATAATTTCTCAGAATATATGTGGCATGGGTGTATGATGACTAAAATTTGCTGAGCACATACTCTGTGTCAAACATATGGGAAAGAGCATTTCAATTTCTCAGGTAAGGATTGTCCAGCTGGCATTGTTACTCACCCTTTAGGAGGCCATTCCAATGTTCCATTTGTTCAGATTCTGGGTGATGAGAAATGTGGTTATACCAGTAAATTCTATTGTGGTGAGTGATATGTTTTACTTTATTTACTAGAAATGTTTCTTCTGGATAGAGAATAAATGAGATACCGTAGCAACCGATAATGGATTCTACTCCATGAATAATAAATAAGGCAAGTGCTAGGACAAATATATAACCAGAATGTATGATGACAAAATGCTGTCTTCTCCATACTGAGGACTTGCAGTGAAGTAAGCTGTCCTAGGGTTGTTGGCTGGCTTATCTTGCTATTTGTACCATGTTAAGAAGCCAATGATGGACATTGCTGATGGCATTTTAGACCCTGAGGTTTTGTAGAGTACTCATCTCTGTCACAGTGACTACAAAGGTAACTGGGAAAAAAGCTGACTGACATCCAAAGTGCAGTTCATGTTTATGAGATTCCTGAAAGCTTCCTCTGCAGTAGTTTCTTTTTCTTAGGTATTTATGTCAGAAACTAACATTGTAGTATTTGGTGTTCATTTTGAGAGATTCATCCACATGTGGTTCTTCCAACTACTTTGTCATCATTTTTCCATTTTTAAATTTCCAATTTCCTCATTAGCTCATCCAATCTGTGAGACAGTATCCCTTTTCAGCCTAGATCCATAAGTATGGTTATTATTCCTTCCACATACAGTGGAAAACCAGACTGACTGCTCAAAATACTGCCCTTGGGAGGCTTTTCCTTCACTCCAGTGCTTCCAGACCACCTTCTGGGGACAGTGCAGCATTTGCAGAATTTTGTCTGTTTTTGCCATTCCATGCAGATTGGTTACTCCTTTTGTTGTTGTCATCTTTAAAACATAGTTTGTTTTTTATTTTCTATAACTTTATTGAAGTGTATTTGACAAAAATGTATAATATATATTTAAGATGTGCAATGTGATGTTTTGTTAAATGTATACATTGTGAAATGATTACTACAATCAACATGTTCATTACATCACATAGTTATCTTTTGTGTGTGGTGAGAATATTTAAGATGTATTTTCTTAGCAAACTTCAAGTGTACAGTATGGTATTACCAAGTACAGTCTCTATGCTGTAACTTAGCTCTCCAGAACTTATTCATTCTGCATAAGTGAAACTTTGTCCTGTTTGACCAACATCTCCTCATTTCTCCCTCCCCACAGTCCCTAGCAATCACCATTCTACTCTCTACTCTTATGAGTTTGACTTTTTTTTTTTTAGATTCCACATTTAATTGAGATCATGTAGTCTTTACCTTCAGTGTGGAGAAAAGGGAACCCTTCTACATGGTTGGTGGGAATGTATATTGATACAGCCATTATAGAAGATGCTAAGGAGGTTAATACTACCATATGATCTAGCAATCCCACTAGTTGGTATGTATCAAAAGAAAATGAATTAGTATCTTGAAGAGATACCTGCACTCCCATGTATGCTGCAGCATTATTCGTAATCACCAAGATATGGAAACAACTTAGGTGTCCATCAACAGATGAATGAATAAAGGCAAAGTGACATCTATCTATCTATCTATCTATCTATCTATCTATCTATCTATCTATCTATCTATCTCTATCATGTATCTATCTAATGTGCACATGCACACATATACTCACGTAATATATGGTATTATTAACTACAGACATTATGCTGATGCTGTACCTTAGATCACCAGTATTACTGTAATACCAAAAATTCTTTGCCTTAGCCACACCAAAGAATTGTGGTCGCTGCCCGCGGTGAGTGATAGAGATAGGGACCCATAGAGAGAAAAACCTGTAGGCTTTATTGGGCAGAGTGAAAGTACAAAGCTTCCACAGCATGGAAGGGGTCCTGAATGGGTAGCCACTCTTGGCTTTGGGTGATTGCCTTTTAAACTCTTTTTTTTTTTTTTTTTTTTTTGAGACGGAGTCTCGCTCTGTCGCCCAGGCTGGAGTGCAGTGGCGCGATCTCGGCTCACTGCAAGCTCCGCCTCCCGGGTTCACGCCATTCTCCTGCCTCAGCCTCCCGAGTAGCTGGGACTACAGGTGCCCGCTACCACGCCCGGCTAATTTTTTGTATTTTTAGTAGAGACGGGGTTTCACCGTGTTAGCCAGGATGGTCTCGATCTCCTGACCTCGTGATCCGCCCGCCTCGGCCTCCCAAAGTGCTGGGATTACAGGCGTGAGCCACCGCGCCCGGCCTTAAACTCTTTAAGATGGGAGATACACGTGGTGGGAAGATGTTACCAGAGTGAGAAACAAAGGCAGTAAATTATTTTGTGACATGTCTAGATTTTGAGGAAAAACAGAATTGCAACTTAGGTTTTATCTACTTTATGACCTTGTAGCGGCATGGCAAAAGAGACAGGATCTCACAGGACTTTACAAAATATGTTTACAAGGAATTGGAATTGGGAGTAGAGATAAGGTCCACTGGTCACAGAAAAATGGGCAATTAACATTTCTTTTACTTTAGTTTCGGGGGAAGGGGAAGGGAGAGAGGAAGAAAGGACACAGGGAAACTTAAAGCAAAATTTTCGCTGTTTATAGCTTTCTAGGGGGAAGAAAACACATGCACAAATCTGGGTGTTAGGAATATTTTAAACATATATCTTCAGTATTATTCATCCAGGACTGAAATAAGTCCTGACTCACGAAAAGAGTGAGTTTCACAGCTTTCTGAACCCCTACTCAACCCGGGAAGCCCAACTGGCCCCTCCTCTCATTACTTTATCCAACATTTATACCTTTTCCCCTTTGTATTTGTATATTTAATGCAATAATATTACATAATAAAATATTATTCAACACTTCAAAAGAACATTCTGTTATTTTGACAACATTAATTAACCTGGAAAACTTAATAACCTCTTTGTTTTTAATTGATAAACAGTAATTGTATGTATTTGTGGAGTACAGTGTGATATTTCTATATCATATGTGATAACACAGATGTACCCAGAGGACATTATGCTAAGTGAAATGATTTCTTGAATAGATATTTAGTGCACTGATTTTCAGTCTTTATTATTTTCTAGCAAACACAAGTAATATTTTAGCTGAGTCTCACAAGATTTGATAGGTTGTATTTTCATTATTATTAGGCTCAAAGAATTTTTAACTTCTGTGATTTATTTTTACTAATGGATTATTTAGAAGTGATTTAATTAATTTTGAGACATAGAAAATTTCTGGCTAATTTTAGTTTTTTTATTTTCTAGCTGATTTTCTTGATGTTTAGTGATATATTTTATTATTAGGATTATTTGAAATTCATTGAGAGTTGCTTTATGAACAAGTATATGATTGATTTTTGAAAATATTTCATATGCTCCTGAAAAGAATGTGTATTTTGCAGCAGTTGCATGTGATGATCTCTCATGTCAATGGGTCAGATTTATTAATGGTTTTGTTTAAATTTTAAATATCTTTATAAATTTTTGTGTGTGTATATTCTAGCACTTAGAGTTGTACTAAAATCTTCCTGTATTATTGCTGATTTGCCTATTTCTCCCTTTAGGTCAGTCTATTTTTAAAAAACAACTTATAAAGTTGTGCTTTTGGGTGCATACCAATTTATAACTTTATCGTCATGTTACTAATCTTTTGTCATTATACAAATTTATTTCTGGCAATATTTCTTGCCTTGAAGTCTAGTTTTGTCTGATATTAACATAGGTATAGTGTTCTTTTGGTCAGAGTTTATGCAGTTTGTTCTATTATTTTATTTTCACATTTTTACCCTGTTATTTAAGATGTTTCTCTTATAAAGCTCTTACCATTGTGTTCTATTTTTAAATAGATAAAATTAATTATGTATTGAATTTAAATCCATTACTTTTCTCTTTGTTTCATGTTTATTAATGTTACCTATGATTAATATTCATTTTATTTATTCCTATATTTCTTCTTTCAGTTAGTCTTCCTTATTTCCTGCATTTCATTTTTTTTAATTTCAGAGCTTTTTACTCCTTTATGAACATCATTCTTCAGAGCTCTTATTCTATAGTTTGTGGCTGGTTCTAGAATCTCAAAATACTTTTTTTAATTAGTCGGAACACTGCATTTTACATTCACTTCTGTGAGATTTTAAATGGATTCTATGTTGACATTTATATTCATTTATCACTGTGAAGAAGTATTTCCTTTTTCTTTTGGTTTTCACTGCATCTTTTAAGAAGTGGTTTGTCAGTCTTATTATTGTCTCTTCCTTCCTTCCCTTCTTCCTTCCTTCCTTCCTTCCTTCCTTCCTTCCTTCCTTCCTTCCTTCATTCCTTCCTCCCTTCTGTAGCAGGACGAGCCACAGACAAAAGTCCTCAGACACCGAGTTAAAGAAGGAAGGTGTTTATTCGGCCGGAGGCATCGGCAAGACTACTGTCTCAAGAGCCGAGCTCCCCAAGTGAGCAATTCCTGTCCCTTTTAAGGGCTCACAACTCTAAGGGGGGTGCATGTGAGGGGGTCTTGATTAATTGAGCAAGCAGGGGGTACGTGACTGGGGGCTGCATGCATCGGTAATTAGATCGAAACAAAACAGGATAAGGATTTTCACAGTGCATTTCTATACAATGTCCGTAATCTATAGATAACATAACTGATTAGGTCAAAGGTCGATCTTTAACTACCAGGCCCAGGGTGCGATGCCAGGCTGTCTGCCTGTGGATTTCATTTTTGCCTTTTAGTATTTACTTCTTTCTTTGGAGGCAGAAATTGGGCATAATACGATATGAGGGGTGGTCCCATCCCTCCCTTCCTTCCTTCCTTCTTCTTTCTTCTTCTTTTTTTTTTTTTTTTTTTTTTGGCAGAGTCTTGCTCTGTCACCCACCCTGGAATGCAATGGCACCATCTTGACTCACTGCAACCTCTGCCTCCCAGGTTCAAGCAATTCACCTGCCTCAACCTCCTGAATAGCTGGGATTACAGGCACCTGCCACCACACCTGGCTAAATTTTGTATTTTTAGTAGAGACTAGACTTCACAATATTGGCCAGTCTGGTCTCAAACTCCTGGCCTCCCAAGTGCTGAGATTACAGGCATGGGCCACCATGCCTGGGCTTATTATTATTTTCTTGAATGCAGTATGTTCTTAAAATTTTTATCCATATTTTGTTTTTATTCTGCTGTCCATTTTCTTTTTATCCTTTTAAAACAAATTTTTCTTTTTAAAATTCATTTTTCATGAAACTTAACAATTTATAAATTCATAGTTTAATATCTTTCAGCAGTTTTAGAGAATTTTCAGCTGTATCTCCTCTAATATTTTGCCTACCTGATTCTCTTTCTCTCCTGTTCCTGGAATTGTAATTAAATTAAAAGTATGTCAGAGTTTTGCACTGTGTTCTTTATATCTCTTTTATATTGTTTTGTGCATTTGCTTTTTTTGCTTTCTGCTTTGGTCTGCATATTTTCTTCTAATATTTATTGCAGTTTACTAACTCTCTAATTTTTGTCTCTAATTTGCTGTTAAATCCAACCATTGTGTTTTTGTTGTATTTTAGTTTTCCAATTTACTTGGTTTATTTTATGATCTATCTTGTGCTTTAATATTTGTACACACTAAGCTTATTTAAAAATAATTATTCTTCATTATCTGGATCATCTATGTTTGTTTTTATTGCACTTGCCTTTCAATAAGGCTATATCTTCTATACTTTGTTACTTTTTTTGAGTGCCAGATTTTGCATATGAAAAGTGGCAATTCATGAATTTTTGGGATGTTTTTGTTTCTTTAAGAGAGAATTTCCTGTGTTTCTACTGAGGAGTAGGGATTGGAGAAGTAAAAAAATCCCAGATAGTCTTAATTCAATCAAGAAATTAGATGATGCAAGCTGGACTTCAGTTCCTTTGAGAACTGCCCCAATGTCTGCGCATTCCTACTCCAAGAGTAAATCCTTCTGTGGTCTCAAGTGAAAGCCTTGTTTATAAAGGACTCTTTTCCTTGGTAGACCTTGAATTTTACATGTTGTCACTCAGGGTAAAGCATATACAGAAAGTTTCACACAGCTTTTCAGGCTTTCATTTACGGCTTTTAGAATTATTTCACTTTTAGAGAAAGGAGACTGTAAATGTGGGGTTTTGCTCTCTAGCTTTCTTTTTCTTTTTTGTGACAGGGTATTGCTGACTCAAGCTGGACAGCAAGCTTGGACTCAAAACTCCTGGGATCAAGGGATTCTCCCACCTCAATCTTAAAAATAGCTGGGACTACGTAACATGCTGATATGGTTTGGCTGTGTCCCCACCCAAATCTCATCTTTAATTGTAATACCCATAATTCCTATGTGTCATGGAGGGACAAGGTGGGAGGTAATTGAATCATGGGAATGGTATCCCCCATGCTGTTCTCATGATCATGAGTGAGTTCTCGTGAGTCCTGATGGTTTTATAAGTGTCTGACATTTCCCCTGCTGGCACTTATTCTCTCTCCTGCCGCCCTGTGAAGAGACATGATTGTAAGTTACCTGAAGCCTTCCAATCATGCGGAAGTGTGAGTCAATTCAACCTCTTTTATTTATAAATTAACGAGCTTGGTATTTCCTTATAGCAATGTGAGAAGAGAGTAATATATATCCATTTCTTTTTTTGTTTGTTTGTTTGTGTTTGCGACGGAGTTTCACTCTTGTTGCCCAGGCTGAAGTGCAATGGAATGATCTCGGCTCACTGCAATCTCCACCTCACAGTTTCAAGCGATTCTCCTGTCTCAGCCTCCTGAGGAGCTGGGATTATAGGCGCCTGCCACTGTGCTCAGCTAATTGTTGGTATTTTTAGTAGAGACGAGGTTTTACCATGTTGGCCAGTCTGGTCTCGAACTCCTGACCTCAGGTGACTGCCTGCCTTTGCCTCCCAAAGTGCTGGGATTACAGGCGTGAGCCACCATGCCCAGCTGCATTTCTCCTTTCAAAAAAATAAATACATATTTTATGTGCATTTAACTTTCTAGTTTAGTAATAGGTATGGATGGCAGAGAATTACTATGAACTAAGGCTCTTTCTTTTTTTGCAATTTCTACATTAGTTGATATTTTTGATGATTTTTTTTATTATTAGAGATAATAAATTCAGATTATGGGCTGTTGTAGGCATTATCTGATACAACAAACACTTTTGTGTCATTCAGGAAAGTGGAAAGCAGAGTAGTTATTTAAATTCAGCTAGAAGGGACATAGAGAATTATGGTTTAGTTTTATATTAGTTCTCAATTTTGGAGTCTTAGTTTAATCCACAGTATCTTTGATCATATCTGATAGTTTTCAGAACTAAAGATATGCTTGCACATCTTTTACCACTTGCCAGTAAGAGGGCACAGCACTTACAGACAGGCTCATCAAATTTTAACAGTAATACATATTACATTTTGGGTAGATGAATTTAATCCATTTATTAGGTAAATTGAAAATGACCAACTTTTAGTGGAGCCCATTACATAAAAAATACCTTAGGTGGTTCAGGTAAGTATTTATGGGACCCTTGGACCCCTTATCTATGACTTTTATGACACAGAAGATCCAAAATTTAACTAAACATATGATGAGATGAAGGTGTTCAATGGTCCCAATGATAAGCCAAGTCATGGAAATAACAAAGGCAGCCATTAAGCACTGCTCTCTTGTTGACAAATAAAATTTCTTTATTGTAGAAACAGTTATTTAATTTATATTGGCATAAAATTAAAGGATTGAATTAATGGACATAGATTCTGACATAGATTCAGGCCTTGATCAAAGCCTGTACTCTAACCTAAAACTGCAGAACTAAGATGATCTATTTTTCCAAGAATCAGAATATCAACTTCCATTCTTAGGCTCTCTGCCTCTGAGCCTCAGGGCTTCTTGGGCATGGACTTTCTAACAGGAGGGATAAGGCCCTTCTTGCTGGGAATATGATTAGAGAAGAGAAGCTGGGGCTGGTTTCCCCCTTCATTCTGGCTTAAATATTACCTATCTTACCTCAGTATTTCATAATCTGAAACTCATAATTTATTGTTCAAGTTACTTTAGAATATATTTTCCACATTATAGGCTTTTCACATTACTTGGCATTTATCTACTGTTCTTGGCGAGACCCACATGTTTTTCCTCTAGAGATTTTCTAAGGGGAAAAGAAAGTGTTCAGAGAGACTACATCATTTGAGTTTATTCAAAATATTCAAATTAACTAATCTGTAATGACCTCATTGTCTCTTTTATTTAAAATAGTGATGATGTAAAAGTCATAGATTGTGTCTACACACATAAATGGAATATTTTCCTGATAGAAAAACCAAAGAGATATCTGAAGAGTTATCTCTTCTACCTTGGGCAGAAGCCCAAGGTAGAGTATATCTTCAGTTGGTATCAAGTCCTCTAGATGTGATGCTTTTTTGTCATAGCCTCCATTTCTTGTAAAAAATGGTGAAAGTTCTCAATTTACTGGGATGAGGTAGAGGAGATATAGGGACATGTTTTTAATTAGGAAGAAAGTGGACTTAGGAGTATGCTATTTGAATGACATTTGAATATCTGAGAGACTGAAGAGTTTGGCTTCTGCCTGTGAGAAAGCTCTATCATTGGTTTTTCCATGAAGTTAAATTTCAGCATTTTCCTTGTTAGGTACAAAGCTTAATAGCTGGGCACATGAATGTTATCATAAATCCTGAGTCACAGTAAAGTACACAGTTGTTTCACTATAATCGAGGAAACTTTCACATAACAAATTTTAGTTTTGTTAACTTTCTGTTCATTTGTGTCATAAAATAAGGGGCTTGTGCAGGTTAATTTCCACTAATAAGTAAAGGTTTACATAGTCATGCAAAGATAGTATCTTTATTTTTCTATGAAGAAATTTTCCAGCAGGTAAGAATATTTGTAACAACCTTTCTATATTATGTTTAAGCATCTTTATATTTTGGTCATCTGCTTTGGATAGTGCCATACTTCTCTAACAACTGAGATAATGAGAAGTCTATGTGGAACTGTGGAAACTGTAGCCACTAGGAACTAATTCCACATGCGTGGATCAGCCATCCATTTCATGTGTTTTATGATCACACATAGATGCGTGAGGTATCTACAATAACGTTCAGTGAGAGAAGCATTGCTTTTCTGGACCACGATGTGAGTATTTGAAGCCACTGAAAACAGATATTCATTGAAAATTCCTGTGATATGTTGAAATGTAGCTAATGTCTTAAATCTATATGATTTTCTTGAAGGAATTCTAACTGGGAAAGATAAGCTAGCAAGCATGAAAATTTTTCAGAATATGGAAGGTATATTTGGTTTTAATATATAGCCTATTTTTTTCTTTTTCCGTTTGCCAAATAAGAAGAAAAACATGTCCCATATTACATGTGTAGTAAACCAATAGATTTATAATCATAAGCTTAGTTTATGGAAAGTTATTTTTATATGATACATTAGTAAAAGTGTACAATTACTTTCAGATATATTTGATTAGAGAGTTTAAAATTGCAGATCATGTCAAGTGTGTTAGAGTATGAAGGAACAAGTGTCTGTTACGTTCTGGAAGCGTAATATGGGTTTTTACTTAAGAATCTAAAAATTATCCCAGCAAACATACCCATAGATAAATATGCTGAGGAAAGTACCTAGTCTACTGTAATTTAAATAGATTTATAAAACTGTGTAAAATATGATATTATGGAAGTTTTTTGTTATTACGGAATTTTATCTTTTGAAAATTTCATGTTCTTAGACAACTATGTTAAATCATGGTTTTTCTCTAAAAATGATAACTTAGTAGTTTACATTAAAGGCCTAGTAATGCCATCTTTCAATTTTTAATATATAATATTTTAATTACTTAAACTATAGAGGATAGTTTACCTATCATATTTTTTACAAGTAAACATTTAAGTTGCCAAAATAATTATCCTGTTGAAATCTAGTTCTGATGATGCAAGAATGAAAAGGCACTAAACCTTGCAGCAAGTAAGGTGTGAAAAAAGTAACAGAATTGGCTATAGACTACATTATTTTCTTGTGTTCTTCAGTAGGTGCGTCTCTATCAGTCTATAGCCTCAATAATGACAGAATTCTGGAATCAGCTGGAAGAGGTAATGTGAATGAGACATGTGGAATGTTCATCACAGCTGGCTTCTAGAGACAGCTCAAACTCTCTCTGCACACATCCTCTTCCACTGCCAGATCTATGTAAATGGAATCATCCTGTCTACATTTGAAGTTTAGTAATTCTGCAGTTTTCCTCAGCAGCGAATATTCAGAAAGTCTGGGTTTTTATCTCTACTTGTCCCACTGTTCTCTCAAAATTAAATTGTCCTTAACTGTCAGATCTAGAGACTTTGACAAACAATTTTTTTTTCTTTTGAATTTTATTTTCTTTCCTTGTTTTTAAACCAAGATTTTCTGTGTTTTTTAAGGCAACCTCCAAAAGCCTCCTGAGTCACAGCAGGGACCCACAGGAGGTTGCACTTTCAGTATTTCCTCACTAAAATGAATCTTTCTGAAAAAGATTTTGAAAGAATACAAGCTTCAACTATCCCATTAATCTTCTTAATGCTTGTAAAAACTCATTTATTAACTACAGTTTGTCTGCTTTTGATTTTAGCCTTCTTTTCATTTCCTGAGCTCTTTCCAATGGTAGTTCCGCCTTTTTTCCTATAATTCTGCTCGGTTCTCATCAAGACACATTGCATCACAGGTAAAATTACTGCTCACATAATTTAATCATTTTCTAAAACATACAATTTTATTGTGTGCCCCCAAAGAGTTTTCCTGAATTGTATGTACTTTATCTTTTTTTTTCCTGGACTATGCCTATAAATCTTTTCAAGCTGACAAAGATCTACATGATTTGCTCTGATTATATGTTCACAGTGTAGCATTCAAAAACACTAATTATAGGTATTGTTTATTGAGCCCTTCCCAGGTGCCAGCCAGTATTCTAGGCACTTTACTTTGTTTTTATAAAACAACAACTCAAGGGGTTAGGACTATTGGGAACTCCATTCTAAAAATGATGAAAGTAAGGGACAGAGAGCTTTAGTAAATGGCCCAAAGTTTCAATAAAATGGTGAAGCAGAGGTGGCTGAAGCAGTGTGGCTCCAGTGCCCACATTATTCACACGCTACGCTTTCTCTCCAAGGATGTCTTGGATCTTAAATAGGTACATACTGGGTGAGAAACTTATAGTCACTATTTACTCACTGTAATCATGAAACCCCATGTCCCACTGACTACCATTTTTCATGTAAGAATCATGAGCTTGGAAATTTTTGTTTAATTATAAATTATAAAAAAAGAAAAAAATTGTCAGCAGAATACCATAAAGGAGAGATGCACTAATAGTTCTGTAGATAGTTGACTAGAAAGGATTCTGAATTTCTCAAATTTAATTCCAATATTTTAAAGTGAGCAGACTGAGACAGACTTGTAAATGCATTCAGAAAATGACTCAAATCCATGCCTTCTTACACTGAACTTGGAATTTCTCTTGGAGTATTCTTCTTTTTGGAATCTGGTAACTAAGATTCTATTTTTGAATACTCTTGCTATCTATATGGTGTAATGAATAAAACCTAGTCCCACTGCTCTGTACATCTTTCTACAGTGTCTATTTTCTCCTGTCTCACTACAAAGCTCATCCCAATAATTCAGAAAAAAATGCTCACTGCTTATTTGGTAGTTGGTGATAGCCATGAGTTAGTTTACCTGAGTTCAAAATAAATTGCTGAAAATTCAGATATTGAATGTAAGTGTAATAAAAACTGGGGTATCAGCAAGGAAAAATGGAGAGAATCACAGCTCCTTATAAGTTGGACAAGGAGTCAGATCAAGTAATTGCTACAAGGAACAATGTGATAAATAATATCATAGCTATTCATACAGTTCAGAGTCCTGTGTTTTCACATTTAATGAAAGACTTATGAAGACTAAATATCCTTTAAGGCATGAAGGATTGAAGATCTAACAGTAGGATGCCAGAGTGATGAGTGAGATATTTCAGAAGGTGTTATTCTTGGTGCTATACAGATCATATAATAAAGATACCAGAAATACAAAAACAAAGGACTTAATCTATGTCAGCTTATTTATTAAGAGGCCTGTTGTGGGGTGGGGGTAGGGGGTAGGGATAGTATTAGGAGATATACCTAATGTTAAATGACCAGTTAATCGGTGCAGCACACCAACATGGCACATGTATACATGTGTAACAAACCTGTACATTGTGCACATGAACCCTAAAACTTAAAGTATAATAAAAAGAAAGGAAAAAAAATTGAGACCAAAAAAAAGAGTTTATAACCACCACCAGAGAGTTATTTTCTTGAGAACAAGAACTTGTTGCCTATTCAGCATAGCTGACTTCCGTACCAAGAAAAATGTTTTAAATAAGAAGTTATGAAATGTATGAATGGCTGTTGGCATTTTAACTCTTCTTGTGTATAGAATATTCATTAAAACCTAGAGGTAGAGGCATTTACCTGTGCTGAAACTAAAAACCTTTGAGGAGAAATAGAATTGTCAAGGGAAGATAGGCTCTTTGGGTGAAGAACTCAATAGAGACTTACTAATTTTTTTTTTTTTTTTTTGCATGTAAATCACTGTTGAGGCTACAACAATGAAGATGTCCTCTGTGACACAATGGATGTAATCATATTCCTGCTCATGATTTCATTACAGGTTCTGTTCTCCTGAGCTCTCATCTCTGATACAAGCCTGAAAGAAGAGTAAATGAGACAGAATAAAAATAATACAGAATTTGTCCTCTTGGGCTTCTCTCAGGATCCTGATGTGCAAATGCATTATTTGTCATGTTTTACTCACATAATTGGTGTCAACAGTGGGGAACCTGCTCATTGTGGTGACTATTATTGCCAGCCCTTCCTTGGGCTCCCCAGTGTATTTCTGACTTGCCTGTCTGTCATTTATAGATGCTGCATATTCCACTACCATTTCTGATGTTATGCCCAGACCGTTTGTTCCCCAAAGAAGACCACCAGAGTCCAGAGTCAAAGCCAAGCGGCAAGGATCTTTACTACAAGTTCGAACCTGGTCCCTCCATTTCACCGCATACAAGAGGGCCCCGAACAATGCGAGTGTTTGCTTTTTATAGCCTGAAAGTTACAGGGGAACAAAGGAATTCTTTTGGTTCCTGCTCTTTCAGTAAAACTTTAAACGGCTGTCCCCTTATCGGAGACTTTCCTGGTGGTGTTTGTACTGGGCTCAGGAAGTTTGAGAGATATATGGCAATATGTGGTGGGATGGGAGGATGGGATGTGTTTGTACTGGGCTTGTTTGTTTTGAGCTCAGGGCTGAGGAATGTGCCTGGCTCCTTTCATTTCCCCCCTCTTCTTTTCAGGTATTTTTAGAGCCAATCTTGGGTCTTATAAGTCTGATTCTGTTTCAGCGTTTACATGTTGGTATTGGGCTCTGAGGACCATGAGTTGTACAGTGTCAAACCTTTCTCTAACGAACCACAAAATTCTGTTAACAACACAAGGTCCTACGGTAAGCAGAAATAGTAGACTCAGCAGGGGTCCAAGGAAGGGGGCTAACAGAGAAAACATAGATGAGTTCCACCATTGGTCTGCAGCTGAAGCAAACTGCCATGTTCTTACTTCTGTGCTTAACTTGCGTAACTGTTGGACTCGGTCTTCCACGAGTCCTGATTCATTTATGTAGAAACAACAGTCTTCCTTTAGAAACATACACGTTCCCCCTTTTTCAGCAGTGAGTAGGTCTAAGGCCCTCTGGTTCTGCAAGGTTACCTGTGCTAGGGACGTGAGCTGCCACTGGAGGGAGGCAAGGGACTCAGCTGACTCCTCCACAGCAACGGCAAATTGTTGGTACAGCTTGTTACTTTCTATGAGGGTGTGACCTAGGGCTCCCCCAGCCAGTCCGGCCGCCATGAAGGATGCGGTGAGGGAGATTCCTGCAATGAGGGGGAGAAATATGGCTCGTGCAGGTCTCGGTCTAGGGTCTGGGTGAATAACAGCACCAGTCCAGTTACCGGTATACCCTAGGAACTCGCCGGCAGTAAGTAGAGTTAACCGGGGAACTAATGTGACAGGAAGACACAGTAGGTTGGTAACAGAGGGGCTTGATAGGTTTTTAGATAATGTTCTATTACACCAGAAGAATATGCCTGATGGAGCCCTTAAGGTGATGTTAGGGGGCGTTGCAGTGATGTTGCAGAGGCTGGAATTAGTTCCTGAGAAACAGTAGGGAAACTTCTCTTGACTGGGGTTTAGGTATAGTGGCACGTTAGGGATAGGGGCATATGAGAGGTTTTGGTGGTTGTTAGCTTGGGCAGAGGTGGATGATCCCCATGGCAGGGGGACAGCGGTTAGCGGTGGACGCCCTAGAGTGGCACATAGAAAGCAGCCAGACAGGCTGTGAAGTCCTGTAAGGTTGGCAAGTTCTAGCGGTTTTCTTGTCGCTGGATATTTCCATGGACCAGGGGCCGTACCTGCACTAGACCCCGCCACAGATAGAGGAGACTGGGAGGCGGAGGAGTAGTATACAGCCCCGTGTTGAGGCATGGTCCAGCGGGAGTTCCAGAAGGGCCATCTGGGATCTATCTGTTCTTCTCCACCCCACCATTGGTATTTATGGATGTTACAATAGTTATAAGGGCAGCCGGCACTTTGGTGCCACCAATAGTGCTTACAATTGTATTCAGTCTGATCCATGTATATGAAAGGTAGTAAAATTGGGCTATTGCACCCTGAGGAGGGGCAATCTGCACTGGCCACTAGTTTCCCGGGCTTATGAGGTTGCCCAGGGTGGGTTTGGTTTTCATAAAGCCAGAATCTCTAGACAAAGGGATTAGGAGCTGGCTTTATGTTTTCCCCAGCGGCCACTAGGGCGACCAATGTTAGAGTTAGACTACCTAACTGCATGTTTGCAGTGAGCTATGCTGCCGGCGCAGGGTGAGTTTTAAGGGGTTGTTCTTAGCTCTGTCCACAGTCCACGTGTCCGGTGCTTCAGCAGCCACCGTGATTGGCCCCAGAAGGTCGGAGGTTGGGTCCACTGGCTTGACGTGGTTGTAGTGGATCCACGACACAATGCCTTCTACCTTCAGGGCGGTGGGTGTGGTCAGGAGTACTTGGAGTGGTCCTTTCCACCTGGGCTCTAGGGTCTCTTGTCGGTGTCACTTAACCAGGACCCAGTCTCCCGGCTGGTATGGATTGGGTGTCGGTGGGGGACTGGTCTCATATAGCTCTTTCAGCTTGGGCCAGATTTCTTGGTGAATTTTCTGTAAGGCTTGTAAGGAAAATAAGAATTCAGAGACATTTTCTGTTTCAGACTTAAGCAGGTCATCTTTTAAGCTAGGAACCAGGGGTGGAGGTCTGCCATACATGATTTCGTAAGGGGTGAGGCCCAGTTTGTAAGGGGTATTACGGGCCCAGAACAGAGCATAGGGGAGAAGGACTACCCAATTAGCGCCAGTCTCTATAGTCAATTTAGTTAAGGTCTCTTTTAAGGTCCGATTCATCCTTTCTACCTGTCCTGAACTCTGGGGCCTGTAAGCGCAATGTAGTTTCCAATTTGCCCCAAGGATGGAAGCCAAGTCCTGACTTACCTTAGCGACGAAAGCGGGCCCATTATCTGACCCTATCTGGATGGGGAAGCCATATCTGGGAAGGATATCTTCCAGAATTTTCTTTGCTACGACCTGAGCAGTTTCTCTTTTGGTTGGGAATGCTTCAGTCCACCCTGAAAAAGTATCTACAAAGACAAGTAAGTACCGGTACCCGTACTTTCCTGGCTTTATTTCAGTAAAATCTACTTCCCAGTAGATACCGGGCCTGGTTCCCCTGAGCCTTGTTCCTGCTGCAGCTTGAGATTGGGGGTATGCGTTGTTAAGCTGGCAGACTTTGCAACTTGTCACGATACTGCTGGCCGTCTCAGCTATATGTCTGATTTTGAGCTTGGAGCGTCTGATCAGGTCTATCATCCGCCGGGCCCCCAGGTGGGTGGTTCGGTGGATGTGTTCTAACACCTGTTGTCCTAATTTTTCTGGTAGGATGGTTTGGTCATTAGTATCAGTCCACTACCCATTCTGGATTTGTTTCAGGGGAAGTTTGTCAATCCACTGGAGATCTTGTTCTGAATATTCAGGGAAATATGGCAAGTCCCAGGGGCCCGGGTCAGGGAGCTGGAGTGCAAGGAGTCGTCTGGGAACCTTCGCCACATTCCTTGCAGTTTGGTCTGCCAGAAAGTTGCCTTGAGTAGTTGGAGTAGTTAGTTTCTGATGCCCTGGGCAATGTACAATGGCTAATTTTTCTGGCCTCCATAGGGCTGTTAGCAGGGCTAGGATCTCTTGCTTGTTTTTTTATCTCTTTTCCTTTAGTCGTCAGTAACCCTCGCTCCCTGTAAATGGCCCCATGTATATGCGCCGTTGCAAAAGCATATCGGCTGTCTGTATATACTGTCAGCTTTTTCCCCGCCCCTAAGGTAAGGGCTTGGGTGAGCGCTATCAGTTCGGCCTTCTGGGCCGATGTCCCCGGGGGCAGGGGTTCCGCCCAGATTACCTCAGTCTCTGAAGTTACTGCCGCTCCAGCGTACCTCTGGCCTTGATGCATGAAGCTGCTCCCATCAGTGAACCAGACGAGGTCGGTGTCAGGAAGTGGGCGGTCCTGCAGGTCTTCTCGAACTCCGTGCACCTGAGCTAGTATCTTGGTGCAGTCATGGAGTGGGGCGTCCAGGTCCGGGTTGGGCAGCAGCGAGGCAGGGTTTAAGGTCGCTGGGGGCAGGAAAATTATCCTGTGAGGATTTAGTAGTAGTCCTTGGTAGTGGGTGAGCCGGGCGTTACTTATCCATCGATTAGGTGGCTGTTTGAGTACACCTTCAATGGCATGTGGAGTAACGACCCGCAATTCTTGCCCCATGACAAGTTTATCAGCATCTTGCACCATCAGAGCCGTGGCCGCAATCATTCGGAGACAAGGGGGCAGTCTCTTACCAAGTGGCCAGCCCCCTTACAGTAAGCACATTTGTCTTTGCTCAGGTTATCATGCCGGGGGGGGGGCCGCCTAGGTTGGGTGTACTCTGGCTGTAGATGCTCTTTCTGTACCACTGCTGCCAGGACCTTGGTCATTTTTTCAGTGGCCTTAAATTGCTTTTTCTCTGGAGTATCTCTGTTATTGTAAACCCGCTGGGCTATCTGAAGGAGGTCCTAAATCCGCTTTCCCTCCAAGTCTTCTAATTTCTGGAGTTTTCTCTTAATATCTGGGGCTGCCTGATTTACGAAAGACATTACAACAGCTGCCTGACTTCCTGGAGCCTCTGGATCTATGGGGGTGTACTGTCTAAAAGCTTCCATTAATCTTTCTAAGTAGGTAGCTGGGCTCTCTGTCTTCCCCTGCAGAATAGAATATACTTTAGCCAAATTAGGGGGCTTGCGAGCAGCTGCCCGGAGACCTGCCATTAGAGTCTGGCGATAAAGGTGTAGCCGTCCCCTACCTTCTGCCATGTTGTAGTCCCACGCCGGCCTGGTCAGAGGAAAGGTTGCGTTTATGAGGTCGGGGTTGGCAGTCGGTTGACCGTCGTCCCCCGGGACCAGCTTTCTAGCTTTTATCTGTATTCTCTCTCGCTCTTCCGTGGTGAACAAAATTCGGAGGAGCTGCTGACAATCATCCCAAGTGGGCTGGTGGGTGAACATGACACTATCTAGTAAAGCCAGTAAATCTTTGGGGTTGTCTGAAAACCGAGCACTCTGAGTTTTCCAGTTATACAGATCACTGGTGGAGAATGGCCAGTACTGGAGCCTGGGGATTCCTGTGTCATCTGGGGGTCCTATTTCCTGAAGGGGTAAAGCCACCGTGGAGTCAGGTGGCTGAGGGGGGCTAGTCCGCGAAGTGCACCCTCACGTCCTCCCCGCCGGCTCTTCAAAGTTACTTTCCCTTTCGGCGGGCCCGTGTGTGCCGGTCGCCTCCCGTCCGCCTGCTCCCTCCCGCAGCTCAGCCAGGGGGGCTGGGGCCTGGGGCCCGGAGGGGTACAGAGGGGGTTCTGTGAACAGTGGGTCCCCACTGTCAGGTAGAACAGGATGGGGGGGGCAGTTGGTTGCTTCGATTTTAGTGGTCGAGCAACCAGTGCCTTACAGGGTTCAGAGGCCAATTGGAAAGGGGACAGCCAAGGAGGCGGGTTCTCAACAAGGTCCTGCCATATGAGGATATATGGGATTTGATCTAAGTGGCCCGCACGCCCAGGTAGGAAAATCTTGGACTTTACCCTAGTGATGACAGCAAGTTGGAAGGTCCCTTCGGGTGGCCACCCCACATCAAAGGCAGGCCATTCAGAGCGACACAGAGTAATTAGCTTTCCTTTCTTGATTTCTATACCAAGATCATGGCCCCTTGCTCTAACTGCTTTGAAATTACTCGTAAGGAGAGATAGAGGAGTGCTCTGGGTATTACCCATCCTGTAATAATTTGTAGTCTCTTCCTGTAAAGGAATGTGGGTTTGAATCCCTGTAAAGGAAATCTGATCTGACTTATTAATGATATCTAATCGCAGGCGCACTTTGGCAGCCCTGGTCAGAGGCAGCTGCTGCCCGCCAAACCGGGGCAGCTCAGATCAGAGACAGATGCTGCCCGATCAACTGGGCAGCTCAGATACAGCTGCTGCCCGCCAAACCGGGGCAGCTTAGATCAGAGACAGCTGCTGCCCGCCCAACCGGGCAGCTCAGATACGGCTGCTGCCCGCCAAACCTGGGCTGTCCGCCAAACCGGGGCAGCTCAGATCAGAGACAGCTGCTGCCCGCCCAACCGGGCAGCTCAGATACGGCTGCTGCCCGCCAAACCGGGGCAGCTCAGATCAGAGACAGCTGCTGCCCACCAAACTGGGGCAGCTCAGATCAGAGACAGCTGCTGCCCGCCCAACCGGGCAGCTCAGATACGGCTGCTGCCCACCAAACCGGGGCAGCTCAGATCAGAGACAGATGCTGCCCACCCAACCGGGCAGCTCAGATACGGCTGCTGCCCGCCAAACCAGGGCAGCTCAGATCAGAGACAGCTGCTGCCCACCAAACCGGGGCAGCTCAGATCAGAGACAGCTGCTGCCCGCCAAACCGGGGCAGCTTAGATCAGAGACAGCTGCTGCCCGCCCAACCGGGCAGCTCAGATACGGCTGCTGCCCACCAAACCAGGGCTGTCCGCCAAACCGGGGCAGCTCAGATCAGAGACAGCTGCTGCCCGCCCAACCGGGCAGCTCAGATACGGCTGCTGCCCACCAAACCGGGGCAGCTCAGATCAGAGACAGCTGCTGCCCACCAAACCAGGGCAGCTCAGATCAGAGACAGCTGCTGCCCGGCCAACCGGGCAGCTCAGATATGGCTGCTGCCTGCCAAACCAGGGCAGCTCAGATCAGAGACAGATGCTGCCCGCCAAACCGGGCAGCTCAGGTACGGCTGCTGCCCGCCAAACTGGGGCAGCTCAGATCAGAGACAGCTGCTGCCCACCAAACCGGGGCAGCTCAGATCAGAGACAGCTGCTGCCCGCCCAACCGGGCAGCTCAGATATGGCTGCTGCCCGCCAAACCGGGGCAGCTCAGATCAGAGACAGATGCTGCCCACCCAACCGGGCAGCTCAGATACGGCTGCTGCCCGCCAAACCAGGGCAGCTCAGATCAGAGACAGCTGCTGCCCACCAAACCAGGGCAGCTCAGATCAGAGACAGCTGCTGCCCGCCAAACCGGGGCAGCTTAGATACGGCTGCTGCCCGCCAAACCGAGGCAGCTCAGATCAGAGACAGATGCTGCCCGATCAACCGGGCAGCTCAGATACGGCTGCTGCCCGCCAAACCGGGGCAGCTCAGATCACAATATAGATCAGATGAGAGCCAGGGGACGTCTCCCACCAGTCTCCGCTGGCCGTCCTATAGCGCATCCGCCAGGACTGTGCCAGCTCCAGTTTCAGACCTCGCAAGTCACAGATTCGGATTCAGAACAGACACAGACAGACAAACGGAGATGAGCCAGCTCACCTATCAGTAGATCGATCTTAGCAGATCCGTTGACCAGGGGTCTGGTGGGCTTGGGGAATCCCGGACGAGCCCCCAGATGTTATGCCCAGACCGTTTGTTCCCCAAAGAAGACCACCAGAGTCCAGAGTCAAAGCCAAGCGGCAAGGATCTTTACTACAAGTTCGAACCTGGTCCCTCCATTTCACCACATACAAGAGGGCCCCGAACAATGCGAGTGTTTGCTTTTTATAGCCTGAAAGTTACAGGGGAACAAAGGAATTCTTTTGGTTCCCGCTCTTTCAGTAAAACTTTAAATGGCTGTCCCCTTATTGGCGACTTTCCTGGTGGTGTTTGTACTGGGCTCAGGAAGTTTGAGAGATATATGGCGATATGTGGTGGGATGGGAGGATGGGATGTGTTTGTACTGGGCTTGTTTGTTTTGAGCTCGGGGCTGAGGAATGTGCCTGGCTCCTTTCACTCCCAAACTGATTGTAGAATTACTCATTGATAAAAAGACTATTTCCTTCCGAGCTTGCATGGGCCAGCTATTTATAGAACACTTGTTTGGTGGTACTGAGATCTTCATTCTGATGATGATGGCCTGTGATCACTATGTGGACATCTGTAAGCCACTGCACTATTTGACCATCATGAATTGACAGGTTTGCATCCTTCTGTTGGTGTTGGCTGTGACAGGAGGTTTTGTACATTCTATGTTTCAAACTGTTGTTGTGTACAATCTCCCTTTCTCTGGCCCCAATGTCATTGACTGTGGGGAAAAGAAAGAGAGATCAGATTGTTACTTTGTCTGTGTAGAAAGAAGTAGACATAGGAGACTCCATTTTGTTCTGTATTAAGAAAAATCCTTCTGCCTTGAGATGCTGTTAATCTATAACCTTACCCCCAACCCCGTGCTCTCTGAAACATGGGCTGTGTCAACTCAGGGTTAAATGGATTAAGGGCGGTGCAAGATGTGCTTTGTTAAACAGATGCTTGAAAGCAGCATTCTCGTTAAGAGTCATCAACACTCCCTAATCTCAAGTACCCAGGGACACAAACACTGTGGAAGGCCGCAGGGACTTTTGCCTAGGAAAGCCAGGAATTGTCCAAGGTTTCTCCCCATGTGATAGTCTGAAATATGGCCTCATGGGAAGGGAAAGACCTGACCATACCCCAGCCCAACACCCATAAAGGGTCTGTGCTGAGGATTAGTATAAGATGAAGGAATGCTTCTTTGCAGTTGAGACAAGAGGAAGGCATCTGTCTCCTGCCCGTCCCTGGGCAATGGAATGTCTCGGTATAAAACCCGATTGTATGTTCCATCTACTGAGATAGGGAAAACTGCCTTAGGGCTGGAGGTGGGACATGTGGGCAACAATACTGCTCTGTAAGGCATTGAAATGTTTATGTGTATGCATATCTAAAGCACAGCACTTAATTCTTTACTTGTCTATGATGCAGAGACCTTTGTTCATGTGTTTATCTGCTGACCTCTTCTCCACTATTATCCTAAGACCCCGACACATCCCCCTCTCTGAGAAACACCCAAGAATCATCAGTAAATACTAGGGGAACTCAGAGCCTGGCGGGATCCTCCGTATGCTGAATGCTTGTCCCATGGGTCCCCTTATTTCTTTCTCTATACTTTGTCTCTGTGTCTTTTTCTTTTCCAAGTCTCTTGTTCCACCTAACAAGAAACACCCACAGGTGTGGAGGGGCAACCTATCCCTTCAATTGACCACTTTGTCTGTGACATGTACCCATTATTGCAACTGGCGTTCACTGATACCAACTTTATAGGCCTCACTGTTGTTGTCAATGGTGGAGCAATGTGTACGGTCATCTTCACCATTCTACTAATATCCTACGGAATCATCCTAAACTCTCTTAAAACTTATAGTCAGGAAGGGAGGTGTAAAGCCCTGTCTACCTGCAGCCCCCACATAACCGTGGTTGTCCTCTTTTTTGTTCCCTGTATTTTCATATATGTTAGACCTGTTTCAACCTTTCCTACTGATAAATTCATGACTGTGTTTTATACAGTTATCACACCCATGTTGAATCCTTTAATATACACGTTGAGAAATTCAGAGATGAGAAACTCTATAGAAAATCTTTTGTGTAAAAAAGCTATCTGTACTTAGAATAAGAGTGTCCCTCCTCATGTAGATAGGGAGGTGTGTAGACAAGGTCTTCCCAGTGTGATTTCCTCCACATGCCCAGCAAAGAATGGAGATTCGAAGGAATATGTAAGCAAAATCGTTGCTCCTGTTCAGAAGGGAAGGCTATGGTGCTGCCTTTAGTGTAATTTATTTAAAGACTTTGTAGAATATACAAGCACCATACTCACAAATATATTTGAAACTTCCCCTTCTCAGACTTGGGCTGAAACTCTATGTTAGTTCAGTAAGATAATACTCTTAACAATCTTAGAATTATATTGGTTTAGTTTAAATTGCTTATGAGACATACTATTAAATTTTTCTGAAGCCACTTTGAAACAACATTTATTTTCATGACCTTTCTTACTTTTAGAGTACTTATCGCTTTGCAGAGACTGGAAAGCAAAACCAGTTTTTTCTTTGAAACCAGGAAGTTCTGGCTATTTTATGCTTCTTGTAAATTCTGTCTGAAAAGGTAAAAGTTAATCTTTTAAGTAATTATAAAATATATCCATGACTTATTATAAGATACAATGCTACAAGAAACAGTTGTAACTTTCAATATTCTATTTGGAAATTTTACCCAAATCTGCCTATTCTCTTAAGTACATTTTTTATTTTCTCCGTTAGTGTAGGTGACAGAATCACTAAATTTTTTCAGCAGTACATAGCGACTCACTTTTCTCACACCTTCCGGAACAGTTACGTCTGTCTTTTCAGCCTTTACTGACAATATCCTGGAGGCCCCTATTTTTGAGCCCTAAAGCCAATGTCATACACTTTAAAGTGTTGTTATGGAAACACCACAACTTGAGTGCCACTTTTTATGCTGGTCTTGTCTTCATGAATGGTGCAGGGCTCCACAGTTTTGTGAGTTAAAACAACCACCATTTCACTTTGGGAGGCTGAGGAAGGTGGATCATGAGGTCAGGAGATCAAGACCATCCTGGCTAACACAGTGAAACCCCGTCTCTACTAAAAATAAAATACAAAATAATTAGCCGCGTGTCGTGGCGGGTGCCTGTAGTCCCAGCTACTCGGGAGGCTGAGGCAGGAGAATGATGTGAATCCAGGAGGTGGAGCTTGCAGTGAGCTGAGATTGTGCCACTGCACTCCAGCCTGGGTGACAGAGTGAGACTCCATCTCCAAAAAAAAAAAAAAAAAAAAAAAACACCATTTAATTTGATCTCAAAATTTTGTGAGCTAAGAATTCAGGCAGTTGTTGGCTGGATATTTCTTCTTTTTGTGTGGCAAGGACTGAAGTCACTGTCTTATTAAGCTGATACCTGAGTTTTATGTAAGATGCAGGATGACTTAATTCACATTTATAGCATAGTGGAAGGGATGACAGTAAGAGACTCACTGGGTCCCTCTTCCTATCTCTTTGGATCAAAAGATCACTCCAGAAAATAGTCAAGCTTTTTATATGAGGAAGTGATGACAGGTGAAAGTTGTGAAAGCAAGCTCAGAGAATGGTGCTCAGAAGTCCCAGTGGTAGAAAGTAGATGGGTCTGGCCAGATAAGGGTTATGTCCAGAACTGGCACAATGTCACTTGCATCATATTCTGTTCATCAAGATTGGTCACATACCACTCCAGATTTGAGGTTTGACAGAAACAGAAGATAATCCTTGGTGGGGAAGTGGCAGAGTCACTTTGCAGAGCAGCATGCAGAACAATTGTCCACATCTCATAAAGAGCACATTGGAGTTTTATTCATTTTATGTTGGACCCATAAATCATCTTGTACTAGCAACAACTTCACAATATTGGTTTTTCTATTTCCTGAATACAATATGTCCATTAAGTATTTTAAATGTTCATTCTTGAAGAGTTTTGTAGTTTTTATTAGTGTAAGGATCTCCTCCTTTATTCCTAAGTATTTATGCTTTCATGTTTCCTCACAGGTTTTTATTTATTAAAGAATTCCAATTGTCATTGTTGCTAGTATATAAAGAAAATCAAATTTTTTATTTGACAGTTGGGTCCTGTAAACTTCCTAAATTTAATTCCTATTCCTACATAATTATGTCTATAGATTCTTTAGGGTTTTCTGAACCATTATCATGTTATCTACACGTAAGGATAGCTCATTACTTTGAAAGATATAGCAGTGTTTCAGTTTCTCTTTGTATCAGTTTAGGAAGGTTGCCCTTTCCCTACATTTTGCCTAATTAATCTAAGCTGTCAAATTAATCAAAATAATGTATTTCATAACAATACTTTTCTAAACTTTTAAAGTCTAAAATATCTATGGGTTGATTATTTGTTTTATTATTTCTGATCCTGGTAATTTGAATTTCTCTTTGTTTTCTCTTGATCAGTCTTGCTAACAGTTTATCAATGTCATAATAAAAGTATCATTTTTGGCTATTTTTATTTTCTCTATTTTATGTTTTCAATTTTATTGGTTTTGATCTTATATTTATGTCCTTTTGTTTAGTTACCTTGGCTTCTTATTCTAGCTTCTTGAGGTGAAGGCTCAGATGGCTGCTTTTAAAAATTTATTTTCAATGAGAGCATTTATAACTATACGTGTTTCTTTAAGCACTCTTTTGATCATACTTCACACATTTTGATATATTTTTGTTATTGCTTAGTTCTAAATACTTGGTTATTTCCAGTATACCTTTCTCCTGGATTCATAGGTTGACTAAATATTTGTTGGCAGGTTTCCCAATATTTGAAGCATATCTTAGACATATTTATGAATTATTTATTCATTCATAGCAAATTATTTTAAAACTTAATTCATAGCAAATTATTTTAAAACTTAGTGATTCAAACAATATGTACTCATTCATAATTTCTGTAGGCCAGGAAACTAAGGATGGTTTAGCAGGTTTCAAAGCTTCAAAGCCTCTTACAGAGTTGTAATCGAGGTGCCTTTGGGGCTACTGGCTCATATGAAGGCTTGGCTGAGGAAGGATCCACTGCCACACTGGGTGTTGGTATTAGTAGTTATTTGAATTCAGCTGGAAGGGATGTAGAGAATTACGTCCTGTTTTTATATTAGTTCTTTATCTTGGAGTCATAATTTAAACCAAAATACCTTTGACCATATCTGATAGTTCTTCAGAATTAAAGATATATATATATGTGCATTTTTTAGCACTTACCAGTAAAACAGCACAGTGTTTATAGACATGCTCTTCAAATTTTAGCAGTAATACATATTACATTTGTGGTGGATGAATTTAATCCATTTATTAGGTAAGTTGAAAATGACCAACTTTTAATGGAGCCCATTACATGATAAAAACCTTTGCTACTTCACAGAAATATTTATGAGACTCTTTATCTGAGTCTGTTATGACACAAAGATCCAATATTTAACTAAATGTATGATGAGATGAAGGTGTTCAATGGAGCCAATGGTGCGCCAAGTCACAGAAATAACAATGGAAGCCCTTAAACACTACTCATTTGTTGAAAATCAAAATTTCTTTATTGTAGAAAGTTATTGAATTGATATATGAATAAAATTAAAAAATTAAATTAATGGATGTTTTAGTCCGTTTTCACACTGCTGATAAAGACATACCCAAGACTGGGTAGAAAAAGAGGTTTAATTGGACTTTCAGTTCCACATGGCTGGGGAGGCCTCAGAATCATGGTGGGAGGTGAAAATGCACTTCTTACATGGTGGTGGAAAGAGAAAAATGAGGAAGATACAATTCTGGTTGAAATTTGGTTGGGGACACAGCCAAAACATATCAACGGACTACAGATCATTATCATTATATCTGACATAGATACAGGTCTTGATCAAAAGCCAGTACTCTAACCTAAAACTGCAGCACTACGATTACCTATTTTTTCCATAATCAAAATATCAACTTACATTCTTAGGTTCTCTGCCTCTGAGCCTCAGGGCTTCTTGGACACTGACTTTCTAACAGGAAGGATAAGGCCCTCCTTACCAGGAATACTTTTAAAGAAGATAATCTGGGGCTAGTTCTCTTTCATTCTGGCTGAAATATTACTTTTCTTACCTATACATTTTATAACATAAAACTCATAATTTATTATTCAATTTACTTTAGAATTTTTCTTTTCATATTACAGGCATTTCACATTATTTGTCACTTAGCTACTTTTCCTTAGCAAGAGCCAAGTCTTTTTCCTCTAGGGATTTTCTAAGGAAAAAGGTTACAGAGAGGTTACTTCATTTGAATTTGTTCCAAATATTCTAATTAACTAATCTATAATGATCTTATTGTCTCTTTCTAAAATTTGTTGATGTGAAAGTCATAGACTGTGTCTACAGACATCAAATGGAAGAATTATATTCCTGATAGAACAACCCAGTACATATCATAAAAGATAAATTTCTGCCCAAGGTAGAGTATGTCTTCAGTTGGTATCTGATCTGCTAGGTGCAATGTTTTCTTCTCATATCCACCATTGCTTGTAAAAATGAGTGAAAGGGCTCAATTTCCTGGGATGAGATTGGGGAGATATAGAGACATGCTTTTACTTAGGAAAGAAGTGGCCTTAGGGATATGCCAGTTGAATGACTGAAAGACTGAAGAGTTTGGCTTCTGCCTGTCGGCAAGCTCTGTCACGGAATTCTCCATGACGTTAAATCTCAGCATTGTCCTTGTTAGGTAAAAAGCTTAATAGCTGGGCACATAAATATTATCATAAATCCTCAATCACAGAAAAGGACTTATGGTTTAGCAAAATTTAGAAAACTTTCAAGTAAAAAATTTTAGTGTTGATACTTGTGTCCCATAATAAGGGTCTTGTCCAGGTTAATTTTCACTAATTAGGTCAACTTTTAAATAGTCATGCAGAGGTAGTCTGCTTGTTTTTATCTGAAAAAATTTTCCAGCAGGTGAGAATGTTAGATTACCTTTTTACAGTAAATATTAACATTCTGTTAAGGCATTTTTTATATTTTGGTCATCTGCTTTGGTGCCATATTTCTCTAAAGACTGAGATAATGAGAAGCCAGGGTGAAACTATGGAAACTGTAGCCACTACGAATTAATTCTACATACATGGATCAGCCATGTATATTCTTGTGTTTTATGATAACACATAGATGCATGAGGTATCTACAGCAATCCTCAGTGAAGGAAACATTGTTTTTCTGGACCAAGAAGTGAGTGTTTGAAACCATTGACAAGAGATATGCATTGAAAATTCTTGTAATATGTTGAAATATAGCTAGTGTCTTAAAAACCCACGGCTTTATTAGATAAATTCTAATTGGAAAAATTAAGCTAGCAGATATGAAAATTTACCAGACTATACAATGTATACTTGGTTTTAAAATACAGCCTAATTGGTTGTATTTTTCCATTTTCCAAATAAGAAGAGACATATGTTCCATATTACATGTATAATAAATAAACCAGTCTAAAGTTGTTTTACATGATGTATTAATAAAGATGTACAATTACTTTTAGATATATATGATTAGAGAATTTAAAATTCTGGTTCATGTCAAGTGTCTTAGAGTGCAAAGGAACAAATGCATGTTATGTTTTAGAAGCATTATATGGGTTTTTACTTATGAATCTAAAGATTATCCCAGCAAACATGCTAGTAGATACGTGTGCCCTGGAAGGTACCTAGTCTACTGTCATTTGACAGAGGGCTAATATCCAGAATCTACAGTGAACTCAAACAAATTTACAAGAAAAAAACACAACCCAATCAAAAAGTGGGCAAAGGATATGAACAGACACTTCTCAAAACAAGACATTTATGCAGCCAAAAGACACATGAAAAAATGCTCATCATCACTGGCCATCAGAGAAATGCAAATCAAAACCACAATGAGATACCATCTCACACCAGTTAGAATGGCGATCATTAAAAAGTCAGGAAACAACAGGTGCTGGAGAGGATGTGGAGAAATAGGAACACTTTTACACTGTTGGTGGGACTGTGAACTAGTTCAACCATTGTGGAAGTCAGTGTGGTGATTCCTCAGGGATCTAGAACTAGAAATACCATTTGACCTAGCCATCCCATTACTGGATATATACCCAAAGGATTATAAAACATGCTGTTATAAAGACACATGCACTTGTATGTTTATCGTGGCACTATTCACAATAGCAAAGACTTGGAACCAACCCAAATGTCCAACAATGATAGACTGGATTAAGAACATGTGGCACATATACACCATGGAATACTCTGCAGCCATAAAAAATGATGAGTTCATATCCTTTGTAGGGACATGGATGAAGCTGGAAACAATAATTCTCAGCAAACTATCACAAGGACAAAAAAACAAACACTGCATGTTCTCACTCATAGGTGGGAATTGAACAATGGGAACACATGGACACAGGAAGGGGAGCATCACACACCGGGGCCTGTTGTGGGGTGGGGGGAGTCTGGAGGGATAGCATTAGGAGATATATCTAATGTTAAATGACGAGTTACTGGGTGCAGCACACCAACATGGCACATGTATACATATGTAACAAACCTGCACGTTGTGCACATGTACCCTAAAACTTAAGGTATAATAAAAAAATAAAAAATAAATAGTTTTATAAAACTGTGACTGTGAAATATATGATTTTTTGTTATTATGGAATTTTATCTTTTGAAAATGTCATGTTCTCAGGAAAGTATATTGTCTTTTTTTCCAGAAAAATGTTAACTTAGAAGTCTACATTGAAAGCCTAATAATGCTATGTTTCAGTATTTAAAGTACCATATTTTAAATTATTTAAAGTATTATGTTTTAAATTTTTTTAAATATAAAGTGTAGTTTACATGCTCTATTTTTTACAATTAAACATTAAATTGCAAAATAGAATTATCATTTTGAAATCTAGTTTTGACAATGAAATGGAGAAAAAGGCCCTAAGCCTTGCAGGAAGTAAGGTGTTGTAAAAAATAATAGAATGGCTATAACTACATTATACACCTGTGTTTCTTAGCAGGTGTGTCTCTATCGGTCTATAGCTTCAATATGATAGAACTGTGGAATCAGCTGGAAGTGGTAATGTGAAGGAGACATGTGGAATGTTCAGCGCAGTTGGTGTTTAGAGGAGGCTCAAACTCTCTCTGCACACATCCTCCTCCACTGCCAGATCTATGTAAATGGAATCATTTTATCTACATTTGAGGTGTAGTAATTCTTCAGTTTTCCTACCAGTGAATTATCAGAAAGTTTGGGTTTGTATCTCTACTTTTCCCATTGTTGTCTGTCATTTAAGTTTGTCCTTTACCATCAGATCTAGAGACTTTGAGAAATCTATGTGTTTTGCTTTTCTTCTGAGTTTTCTTTTTTCTTCTCTTTCTTTTTTTTTCCTTTCTTCTTTTCTTTCTTTTTCTTTCTTTCATTTTTTTTTGTTTGTTTACTAGGATCTGGGCTGTGTTTTTTGGCTACCCCAAGAAGCCTCTTGACTCTCCCCAGGGACCCACAGGAGGCTGTGCTTCCATTATTTCCTTATGAAAAAAATCTTTCTGAAGAAAATTTTTTGAAGAATATTTGCCTCAATTATCACATTATTATTAATGCTATCTCCTGTTCATATTAATTTATTTATTATAATTATTCTGTTTTCTTCTTATTATTATTATATTTAAGTTTTAGAGTATATGTGCAAAATGTGCAGGTTAGTACATATGTATACATGTGCCATGCTGGTGTGCTGCACCAACTAATTCATCATCTAGCATTAGGTATATCTCCCAATGCTATCCCTCCTCCTCCCCCCACCCCACAACAGTCCCCAGAGTGTGATGTTCCCCTTCCTGTGTCCATGTGTTCTCATTGCTCAATTCCCACCTATGAGTGAGAATATGTGGTGTTTGGTTTTTTGTTCTTGTGATAGTTTACTGAGAATGATGATTTCCAATTTCCTCCACATCCCTACAAATGACATGAACTCATCATTTTTTATGGCTGCATAGTATTCCATGGTGTATATGTGCCACATTTTCTTAATCCAGTCTATCATTGTTGGACATTTGGGTTGGTCCCAAGTCTATGCTATTGTGAAAAATGCTGCAATAAATATACGTGTGCATGTGTCTTTATAGCAGCATGATTTATAGTCCTTTGGGTATATACCCAGTAATGGGATGGCTGGGTCAAATGGTATTTCCAGTCCTAGATCCCTGAGGAATCGCCACACTGACTTCCACAAGGGTTAAACTAGTTTACAGTCCCACCAACAGTGTAAAATTGTTCCTATTTCTCCACATCCTCTCCAGCACCTGTTGTTTCCTGACTTTTTAATGATTGCCATTCTAACTGGTGTGAGATGGTATCTCATTGTGGTTTTGATTTGCATTTCTCTGATGGTCAGTGATGGTGAACATTTTTTCATGTGTTTTTTGGCTGCATAAATGTCTTCTTATGAGAAGTGTCTGTTCATGTGCTTCACCCACTTTTTGATGAGGTTGTTTGTTTTTTTCTTGTAAATTTATTTGAGTTCATTGTAGATTCTGGATGTTAGCCCTTTGTCAGATGAGTAGGTTGTGAAAATTTTCTCCCATTTTGTAGGTTGCCTGTTCACTCTGATGGTAGTTTCTTTTGCTGTGCAGAAGCTCTTGAGTTTAATTAGATCCCATTTGTCAATTTTGGCTTTTGTTGCCATTGCTTTTGGTGTTTTAGACATGAAGTCCTTGCCCATGCCTATGTCCTGAATGGTAATGCCTAGGTTTTCTTCTAGGGTTTTTATGCTTTTAGGTCTAACGTTCAAGTCTTTAATCCATCTTGAATTGATTTTTGTATAAGGCGTAAGGAAGGGATCCAGTTTCAGCTTTCTACATATGGCTAGCCTGTTTTCCCAGCACCATTTATTAAATAGGGAATCCTTTCCCCATTGCTTGTTTTTTTCAGGTTTGTCAAAGATCAGATAGTTGTAGATATGCGGCGTTATTTCTGAGGGCTCTGTTCTGTTCCATTGATATATATCTCTGTTCTGGTACCAGTACCATGCTGTTTTGGTTACTGTAGCCTTGTAGTATAGTTTGAAGTCAGGTAGTGTGATGCCTCCAGCATATAAACAGAACCAAAGACAAAAACCACATGATTATCTCAATAGATGCAGAAAAGACCTTTGACAAAATTCAACAACACTTCATGCTAAAAACTCTCACTAAATTAGGTATTGATGGGACATATATCAAAATAATAAGAGTTATCTATGACAAACCACAGCCAATATCATACTGAATGGACAAAAACTGGAAGCATTCCCTTTGAAAACGGACACAAGACAGGGATGCCCTCTCTCACCACTCCTATTAAATATAGCGTTGGAAGTTCTGGCCAGGGCAATTAGGCAGGAGAAGGAAACAAAGGGTATTCGATTAGGAAAAGAGGAAGTCTAATTGTCCCTGTTTGCAGATGACATGATTGTATATCTAGAAAACCCCATTGTCTCAGCCCAAAATCTCCTTAAGCTGATCAGCAACTTCAGCAAAGTCTCAGGATACAAAATCAATGTATACAAATCACAAGCATTCTTATACACCAACAACAGACAAACAGAGAGCCAAATCATGAGTGAACTCCCATTCACAACTGCTTCAAAGAGAATAATATACCTAGGAATACAACTTACAAGGGATGTGAAGGACCTCTTCAAGGAGACCTACAAACCACTGCTCAAGGAAATAAAAGAGGATACAAACAAATGGAAGAATATTCCATGCTCATGGGTAGGAAGAATCAATATCGTGAAAATGGCCATACTGCCCAAGGTAATTTACAGATTCAATGCCATCCCCATCAAGGTACCAATGACTTTCTTCACAGAATTGGAAAAACTACTTTAAAGTTCATATGGAACCAAAAAACAGCCTGCATCGCCAAGTCAATCCTAAGCCAAAAGAACAAAGCTGGAGGCATCATACTATCTGTTTTCATATTTAACCCCTTTTTCTTTCATTTTTACCATACAGCTCTACCTCTGATGAGGGGTCCTACTTTTCTACTGTAATTCTGCCTGATCTTGTCAAGATATGTTTCATTAAGATAAACTCACTACTCATGCATAATTAAATAGATAGTTCCTAAGACATAACAATTGTGTTGTGTTCCCCAAAAGCCTTTCCTGAATTACAGGTGTCTTTTGGTTTTTTCCCTGGACTATGTCTATAAATCTTTTCAAATTGACAGATATCCCGATAATGAGTTCTGATCCAGTCTTCACAGTGAAGCAGTCAGGAATACGAGTAATAGTACCATTTATGAGCCTTTACGAGGTGCCAGTGAGTGTTCTAGGCAGTTTACTTTGTTGTAATAAAACAACCCTAAGAGGTCTTAAATCATAGTGAGGCATAAAGAAGTTTGGTAAGTGGCCCAAAGTCACACAGTAAGTGGTGAAGCTGGGGTTATAGCAGAGGTGTGTGGCTCCAATGTCCACATTATTCACCACATGCTACGCTTTCTCTCCATGGATGCCTTGAATCTTAAATAGACACATATTGAGTGAAAAATTTGTAGTCATTATTTACCCACACTAATCATGACACATCTAGCACTGACTACCATTATTCATGTAACAGTCATGAGCTTGGAAATTGCTATTTAATTATAAATATATGAAAAATGAAAAAAGTCAGCAGAATAGAATAAGGGAGAGGTGCACTAATAGTTTAATAGATGATTGACTATAAAGGATTCTCAGTTTATCTAAATTAATCATACCGTTTTTCAGTAAGAAAACACTAACAGATTTTTAAATGCATTCAGAAAATGACTGAAATTCATCCATCTTATATTGAATTTGGAATTTGTCTTCTAGTATGCTTTTTTTGGGAATCTGGACAATAAGGTTCTATTTTTGAGTGCTCTAAGTATTTAAATAGTGTTATAAATAAAACCATGTCCCCTGTTCTGTGCCTCTTTGTACAGTGTCTCTTTTCTCCTCTCTCACTATCTTGTTTACCCCGAGAATTCAGAAAAAAATACTCACTGCTAAAGAGGCAGTTGATGATAATCATGATCTAGTTCACTCAAGTTCAAAATTAGATGCTGAAAATCAGGATATTGTTGTAAGTGTGATAAAAATTATGAAACAGGCAAGGATATGATCTAGAGACTTATAGCTCCTTATAAGGTGAAAAGACAGTCAGACTAAGTAATTGCTACAGGAAATAATGTGATAAATAATATTTTACTATTTATACAGGTTAATGTCCATTCTCTTGATGTTTAATGAGATATTCATAAAAACTGAACATCATTCAAGGCATGAAGGCCCATTGTCTCATAGTGGAATTCCATAGTCCTGAGTGATATATTTTAGAGGATGTTGTTTTTGATGCTACACCAATCATAAAGTAAAAATACCACAAAACTACAAACACAAAGGACTGAATCTATGCCAATTTACTTATTTAGAGTTTATGAACACCACCATAAAGTAAGTTTCTTGAGACCAAAACTCTGTTGCCTATTCACCATAGCTAACAGTCATGCCAAGAAATACATTTTAAATAAAGAGGTATGAAAGATATGAATGGCTGTTGGGCTTCTAACTCTTCTTCTGTACAGAATATTCACTAAAACTTAGAGTCTGAAGCTGTCACCTACAGGCTAAAATTAAATCTTTGAGGAGATGAGGAACTCAATAGAGACTTACACAATGTTGATCATGTGTGTAAATAACTATTGAGGATACAATGATGAAAGTGTGTTCTGTGACATTATGGATGCATTCATGTTCCTGTTCACTATTTCATTAAAGGTTCTGCCCTCCTGAGCTCTCAACTCTATTACGAGCCTTAGAGAAGAGTAAATGGGAACAAGTAATAATGTTACAGAATTTGTCCTCCCAGGCCTCTCTAAGGATCCTGATGTGCAAAAAGCATTATTTGTAATGTTTTTACTCACATACAATGTGACTATGATGGGCAACCTGCTCATTGTGGTGACCATTATTGCCATCCCCTCCTTGGACTCCCCAGTGTCCTTCTTCCTTGCCTGCCTGTCATTTATTGATGCTATATATTCCATTTCCTTTTCCCCTAAGTTGATGATAGACTTACTCTGTGATAAAAAAGACTGTTTCTTTCCTGGCTTGCATGGGCCAGCTATTTATAAACTACCCATTTGGTGGTATTGAGGTCTTTCTTTTGGTGGGTATGGCCTGTGATCACTATGTGGACATCTGTAAGCTACTGCACTATTTGACCATCATGAACTGGCAGGTTTGCATCCTCCTGTTCATGGTGGCTGTGACTGAAAGTTTTTGCATTCTATGTTTCAAATTGTTGTTGTGTACAGTCTCCCTTTCTGTGGCCCCAATGTCATTGACCACTTTGCGACATGTACCCATTATTGGAACTGGTGTGTACTGACACTTACTTTATAGGCCTCACTGTGATTGCCAATGGTGGAGCAGTCTGTATGGTCATCTTCATCCTTCTACTAATCTCCTATGGAGTCATCCTAAACTCCCTTAAAAGTTATAGTCAGGAAGGCGAGCATAAAGCCCTGTCTACCTGCAGCTCCAACATTACTGTTGTGTCCCCTTTTTTGATCCCTGTATTTTCATCTATGTTAGACCTGATTCAAACTTTCCTATTGATAAATTCATGACTGTGTTTTATACAATTATCACACCCATGTTGAATCCATTAATATACACACTGAGAAATTTAGAGGTGAGAATTGCTGTGAAAAAACTCTGGTGTAAAAACTTAACTATAGTAAGAATAAGGGTGTTGTGGCTGGGTGCAGTGGCTCACACCTGTAATCCTAGTACTTTGAGAGGCCGAAGCAGGTGGATCATGAGGGCAGGAGTTTGAGACCACCCTCTCCAATATGGTGAAACACCATTTCTACTAAAAAATACAAAAATTAGCTGGGCGTGGTGGCACGTGCCTGTAGTCCCAGCTACTCATGAGGCTAGAGAGTAGAGTCACTTGAACCCAGGAGGTGGAGGTTGCAGTGAGCCGAGATCATGCCATGGCACTCTAGCCTGGGTGACAGAGTGAGACACCATCTCAAAAAAAACAAAATGGATACGGGGGTTCCTTTTCTTTTAGTAGAGGTATAAGTAAATGACATATTTGCTGTGATACTGTTAGACATCTAAGGACAATTCAGGTATACTAGGTTGGGAAGGCAGGATTTAGAATCTCCCTTCTCAAAGAGATGTTATCTCATCATGGCATCTGTTTGAATGTTCAAGATCTCAAATTCTATATCTAGAATGAGCGTGGATGGGTTCCATGGGTAGAGTTTCTATTGTGCACTTTTTAAATTATGGTTTTTCTGTATTTACAGATCTATCGAGACAGGGAATTTCTTCCACATGCCCAGCATGCAATGGGGAAAGAGAGGTCTAGGCAATTAAAATAGGTGCTTCTGTTCACAAGGGAAGGCGATGGTGCTTTCTTCAGTGTGATTTACTTGAAGACTTTGTAGAATATATAAGCACCATACTCACACATATCTTTGAAACTGGAAATGTATAATTGCATTCATACCACTGAGCAATAGGAGTGGAAACCTCTGTGAAAGGTTCCTTTTATTCTGAAAGTTATGCTTATGAATATGAGCTGCCTCCGAAATATGTTTCTATACATACTATTTCCATTTTATTAAGATATTTTGTTACACTATGCCCTTAATGACATTAGGTTGTGTCTCTCTGAAATCTCAATAACTTATCAGTAGTTGCCTTTCCAATGGGCTTCCTCTGGACACTCTGTCAGGAATTATTGAACCCCAGATCCCAATAATCATCACAGGGTGGCAGGAGTAGCTTTCTGCTAGAGTCTCCAGTCTGCATATGTTCATAGATATATATATAAAATTCTAAAAATGACTGTGCATTAAGGTTCTTGGGTCTAATGGCATTGTATGAGTAACTTCCCATTATGAGACTTCCAGAGCCCTTGTCATTTATTTCTTACCACTGTATGTTGGAGATCTAGTGGTATAATTGCTAAGGTCTGTGAAATGTCTCTGATGGTCACGAACTATGCTGTTCCCAGAATCTTGCATGATTAGTCTATGCTCTGTTTGTTGACTAGACTGATCAATCACATTTGAATACTAATATTTACTGTAGTCTCCACACTTTTCCACATTGCTTATTCTGAGGAAGAAACTACTACAATATTATCATAGTAATGAATTAATTTATTTCAGTTATGTTCATGTCTAAGTTTCGTTTCACCAAATTATGGCATTATGCTAAGAATATATCTTTGGGGAAAACGGAAATCATATGTTGCATTTCTGTCCACAAAAGCAAACTATTCTGGATATTCTTTTAATCCTAAAAGTTGATCTGGAAGCCCAAAGATATAAGATTTGTAATTAAAATTTTGAAAGACTAATGAATCATTCTGAATAAGACAGGTTACAATTTTATAACAATTAAAATAATATGGTGCTGTTTGAAATATAAAGATAAGTACATGAAAGTACTTGTAAATTAAAACCATTCCATAAACACATTTAAAATGCAGCTGTTTCGGTTAGCATGTTTTTGATTCAAATGATAGAATACTGAATTCAAACTTTTTTGAAATATAACAATATTGATTGGTTAGCATAATCGCACTTCGCAATATTGTGAAAATATTCAAGGTGAGTTGATAAAATGGACCAATTATGTTTTTAAAGAACACTTTTCTTTGTTTATTTTGTCCCATGAGTCACAATATTGGATTAAATCTGGCTCTCCTATCACAAGAAGGATGGCTATCTGTATTGATTTAGAGAGCGCTCTTCTCACAACTGTGGCAGAGATAATTGACCTGATTGTGATGTGGAATGGAGAAGTTATAACACAATGGTTGCAAGAAATAATACTTTTTTCTTTCTAGTTGACTTACTTGAGCACATCTTGACATTTCCTTTTCCGATAGTGATAATAAATGAGAAAGTGCAGGAGTCCTTTCCTGAATGGGTATAATGAACAGGGATGAGACATTTTGAGGATGAAAGTCTGGACTATCCCATTCAATAAGTTATGAGATCTGCAGAGATGCTAGCGGAAGGTGAAATGGGAAAAAATTGATAAGGAATAAGTTGGTAAACAGCAGTTGCATCTCTGAGATCAGCTGCAGTTGCAAGAGACATAGTTTGTCATGGAACCTTTCTCTTCTCGCTCCCCTCAAGTAAGAGAATCCTAAAGGAGCTCTTCTGATAATGTATAAGAATATATAAATTCAAGTGGCATAAGGGCTATATTATGGTCTATATGAAGAGGCTCTGCCTTGCCCTTCATTTAGGAAAGAAGAATTTATTTTTCCAGTTGTTGGGTGTTCTGTTAGTAGACAGCATTCAGATGATAGCCCCTTCAGTGTATTAAACATTGCAGAAATCCACCTCAATAAAGGTCTTATGCCCTTTCTCAGAGCAGTCTCTCTTTGCATCCAGGTTAATATTTAGGTTCAGGTAAACTTACAGCACAAGCAGGAAATATGATCCTTTTCTAGAAGAAAATAATTAATTTTGTTAAAAATTACAAATCTAGATAATGTAAATGACAATAATCATAGGAACATGTAGAATTGGATCTTGTGTATATTGAAATGGAGAAGGACATTGATTAGGCTGCATGGGGAATGTTTATCAGTGTGAAGATAATCTGTCATCAATATATGTGGCACAAGGTTTATGTTGACTAAAATTACTGAGCACTCACTGTATGTCAAACATATAGAAGAAAGCATTCCAAGTGTTTAGGGTGGTATGTTCAGGTGTCACCATGACTCACCCTTTAGGAGGCCATTCCAATGTTCTTTCTAGACAACAGCTTCCAGGTGATGGGAAATTTGCTGATACCGCTGAATTCTATGGTGGTGAGTGATTTGCTGTACTTTATTCATTAGAAAAGCTATCCCCTGGTCAGAAATGACAATGATTATGATAGCATGGCAATGGATCCTTTCCCATGAATAATAAATAAGACTAAAGTACTGGGACAATCATATAACCAGAATATATAATATAATGTCCAGGTGCTGTCTTCACCACATTGAGATTTGCAATGAAGTAAGCTGGCAGAGGGATGTTGGCTGGTTTCCCTAGCTATTTGTGCCACATTAGGGAGTCAATGATGGACATTGCTGATGGCATTTTGGACCTTGAGCACTGACAGTAGCTAGAGGAGCCATGGTGAAGGGCAGATTTTATTCTTTGAGCCCTTGTAAAGTATTTGTCTCTGCCACAGTGACTACAAAGGTGACTAGAAAAAAAATAAAAGCCTGACTGACATCCAAAATATAGTTCATGTTGCTGACCAGATTTCTGCAAGCCTCCTCTGCAGCAGATTTTCTTTGACAGGCATTTAAGTGGAAACTAACTGTTGCATTTGTGCTCAGTCTGGGATATCCATACCACTCCAACTGCTTTGTAATCTTTTTTCCAGTTTTAAATTTCAATTTCCTCAATATCTTATCAAATCCGTTAGCCACGTTTCTGAATCTTTGTGGACCCATAACTCAGGCCATTTCTCTTTCCACATGAAATGGAAAACCTAACATAATCCTCAAAATACTGCTCACCGGGATGCTTTTCCTTTACTTCATTGCTTCAGTACCACCTTCCAGGGAGAGTACTGTGCAGCATTTGTCCAGTTTCACCTGCTTTTGCCATAGCAAGCAGATTGGTAAAGTCTTTTGTTGTTTTCTTTCAAGCATAGTTTGTTTTGTTGATTTTAGTGTTACTGTGGTATACTTCACAAATATTTTATGCACTTAAAGTGTACAATATGATGTTTGATATATGTATACATTGTGAAGTGATTACCACTATGTAGCTAGTTAATATATCCATTATCTCACAGTTACCTTTATTTATGATAAGAGAATTTAAGGTATATTCTCTTAGCAAATTTCATGTATCCAATATGTATTACTAATTATGATCAACACGCTGTACCTGAGCTCTTCAGAATTTATTCATACTGCATAACTGAAACTTTGTAACCTTTGGCCAGCACCTCATTTTCTTCAGACCCAGTCCCTGGAAACCACCATTCTAGTCTCTGTCTTTCATGAGTTTGACTTTTTTTAGATTGCACTCATAAGTGAATCATGTGGCATTTATGTTTCAGTAGAAAAAAGAACTCTTGTGCAGTATTGTTGGAAATGTAAATTGCTGTGGCCATTATAGGGAACTCTATGGAGGTTCCTCATAGAATTATAATTAAAAATATCATCTAGCAATATGACTTCTTGTAATATATGTAAAGGAAATGAAATTAATATCTTGAATGCCTGCACTTCCATGTATAGTGGAACATCATTCATAGTAGTCAAAATATGAAAACAAAAGTTCATCAAAGATGAATTGGTAAAGACAATACATATCCAGTGTGGAATGATATATATGTATCTATATGCCTAATATGATATTATTAATTATAGTCCATTCTGTACCTTAGATTACTAGAGTGTATTCATTCTGTATAGCTCACAATTTGTGTCCTATGTGTAATACAGTATTATGCAATAAATATATATATAACCCAACATTATTTAACCTTAAAAAAGAGGAAGATCCTGCCATTTTTGACCATGTCTATGGACCTGGAGGACTTTAATAACTTCATTATTTTATTTCACGTTTAATTAATGAATAATAATATTATGTATGCATAGGTTACCATGTGATGTTTTGAGATCACTTGTAATAATATTGATGAACCTGGAGCACATTTTGCTATGTGAAATGAGTTCTTGAATGAACATGTAGTGTGTTAGTTTTACAGTCTTTATTATTTTCTAATTAAGAACTAAGATTTTGGCTGACTTTTAGGAGCTTTGGTAGGTTGTATTTTTATAAACATTAGGCTCAAAAAAATTTCTAATTTCCGTTTTAATTTATTTTACTAAAAGCTTGTTAAAAAGTAATTTATTTAATTTTCAAATATGCAGAAATTTCTGGATAATTTCATTTTTTATTTTTTCATAAGTTATTGGGGTATAGGTGGTACAGGTGGTATTTGGTTATGTGAGTAGTTTCTTTAGTGGTGATTTGTGAGATTTTTGTACACTATCCACACAACTATATTGGTTGTGTTTTATTCCTTGCCCTCCTCCCTCTCTTCGCCCCAAGTCCTCAAAGTCCATTGTACTATTCTCATGCCTTTGCATCCTGATAGCTTAGTTCTCACATATCAGTGAGAACATAGAATGTTTGGTTTTCCATTCCTGAGTTACTTCACCTAGAATAATAGTCTCTAGTCGCACCCAGGCCACATCAAATGCTGTTAATTCATTCCATTTTATGGCTGAGTAGTATTCCATTTATATATATATATATATATATATATATATAAATTAATATATATTATCTATCTACCTACATACCTATCATTTATCTTATCTACACACACACACACATATACGTACATAAAATATGGTATTATTAACTACAGACCTCATGCTGTACCTTACATCACCAGTACTTTTACATCCAACATAAATAAAAATTTGTATCATTTGCCCTTTGTGTTTGTATATATAATGCAATAATATTTCATAATAGAATATTATTCAACCCTTCAAAAGAACATTCTGTCATTTTTGACAACATGAATTAACCTGGAGGTCTTAATAACCTCTCTGTTTTTTTTTGTTTGTTTGTTTTTAATTGACAAACAGTCATTGTATGTATTTGTGGGGTACACTGTGAGGTTTTTATGTCATATGCAATAACACAAACGTACCTAGAGGACATTATGCTAAGTGGAATGATTTCTTAAATAGATATTTAGTGCTCTGATTTTCAGTCTTTATTATTTTCTAGCAAATACAAGTAATATTTTAGCTGAGTCTTACAAGCTTTGCTATGTTGTGTTTTCATTATCATTAGGTTCAAAGTATTTTCTAACTTCTGTGATTTATTTTTACTAATGGATAATTTGGAACTGGATTGTTTAATTTTGAGATATACAGAAAATGTCTGGCTAATTTAGGTTTTTATTTTCTAGCTGATTTTCTTGATGTTCAGTCACATATTTTATTATTATAATATTTTGAAATCCATTGATAATTGCTTTATGAACCAGCATATGATTGGTTTTGGAAAATGTTTCATATGCACTTAAAAAGAATGTGTATTTTGCAGCTGTTGGATGTGGTGGACTCTTATGTCAATGGGTCAAATTTATTAATTATTTTCCTGTATTATTGCTGATTTGCCTATTTCTTCTTTTAGTTCAATCTATTATTAAAAAATAACTTAAAAAGTGGTGTTTTTAGGTACACAAAAATTTAAAATTTTATCTTCATGTTACTGATCTTTTGCCATTACAAAAGTCTATTTCTGGCAATATTTCTTTCCTTGAAGTCCAGTGTTGTCTGCTATTAGCATAGAAACAGTGTTCTTTTGGTCAGTTTATGAGTTTATTCTATTATTTTATTTTTATCTTTTAATCCTGTTATTTAAGATGTTTCGCTTATAAGAGTCTTAACATTGTGTTCTATTTCTTAAATAGGAGAAATTTGCTGATTAAAAAATTAATTCTATGCTAGATTTAAATCCAACATAAATAAAAATGTGTATATTTTGCCGTTTGTGTTTGTATATATAATGCAATAATATTTCATAATAGAATATGTTGTATTTTATTCAATACCAATTATATATTGCATTTGGATTTAAATCCAACATATATTTAATTCCCTTGGTTTTGTATTTATTAATGTTACATATGATTAATATTCATTTTATTTATTCCTGTATTTCTTGTTTCAATTAGTTTTCCTTTTTTCTTGCATTTTCTTTTTTTCTATTTCAAAGCTTTTTTCTTCTTCCCTGAAATCAGTTTTTTTAGAGCTCTTGTTCTATGGTTTTTGGCTGGTTCTAGAATCTCTTAAGTACGTTTTTAAATCAGAAAACTTTGCATTTTACATTGACTTCTGTGAGATTTTGAATGGATTCTATGTTGACATTAATATTCATTTAGCACTGTGAAGTTGTATTTCCTTAGTCTTCTAGTTTTCTTTTATTTTTATTATTTTACTTTAAGTTCTAGGGTACATGTGCACAACGTGCAGGTTTGTTACATATGTATACATGTGCCATGTTGGTTTGCTGCACCCGTTAACTCGTCATTTACATTAGGTGTATCTCCTAATGTTATCCCTCCCCCCACCATCCGGCAGGCCCCAGTGCGCGATGTTCTGCACCCTGTGTCCATGTGTTCTCATTGTTCAATTGCCACCTATGAGTGAGAACATGAGGGGTTTTCACTGCTTCTTTTAAGAAGTTGTCTGTTATCATATTATTTTATTTTCTTTCTTTTTTTTTTTTCTTTTTTCTTTGAGAGAGGGTATGGAATCTGTCCTCCAGGCTGGAATGCAATGGTGCCATCTTGGCTCACTGCAACCTCCGCCTCCAGGTTCAAGCAATTCTCATGCATCAGCCTCCCAAGTAGCTGGGATTACAGGCACCAGCCACCACACTCAATTAATTTTGTATTTTTAGTAGAGACGGGATTTCTCCATGTTGGTCACGCTGGTCTCAAACTCCTGACCTCAAATGACCCACCTGCCTCGGCCTCCCAATATACTAGGATTACAGGCATGAGGTACTGCACCTGGCTTTATTATTATTTCCTTGAATTCAGTATGTTCTTAAAATTTTTGTCTGTATTTTGCTTTTATTCTGCTGTCCCTTTTCTGTTTATCCTTTTTAAACAAATTATTTTTTAAAATTCATTTTCATGAAACTTTTAACACCTTATACATTCATAACAATGTTTTCAGTAGTTTTAGAGAATTTTCAGCTATTCTTTTTCTCTTTTTCTAAAATCGTAATTTAAAGTATGGCGGAGTTTTGCACTGCATCCTTTACATCTCTTTTATTCTATTTTCTTCATTGGCTTTTTTTGTTCTCTGATTTGGTCTGCATATTTTCTCCTAGTATTTCTTGCAATTTACTAATTCTCTAATTTTTTGTCTCTAATTTGCTGTTAAATTCAATCATTGAGTTTTTTATTCATCATTGTATATTTTAGTTTTCAATTTATTTGGTTTATTTTATTATCTCTCTTGTGTTTTAATATTTGTACATACTAAGTTTATCTAAAAATGCTTATTTTTCATTATTTGGATCATCTATGTTTGTTTTTATTGCACTTCCCGTCAATCAGGTCATGTGTTCTATACTTTGTTGCTTTTTTTGATTTCCAATTTTGCATATGGAATGTAAAAAAGGCAATTCAAGAATTTTTTTGAATCTTTTTTAACAGGGAATGTCCTATGTTTCTACTTGAGAGTTGGAATTGGAGAAGTAAAATAATCCCAGATCGTCTTAAATCAATCAAGAAATTAGATAATGCAAGCTGGACTTCAGTGCCTTTGAGGACTGCACCTATGTCTGTGCATTCCTACTCCAAGAGTAAATCCCCTTGCAGTCTCAAATGAAAGCCTTGTTGTTTACAAAGGACTTTTTTCTTTGGTAGACCTTCAATTTTTACATGTTTTCACTTAGGGTAATGCATCTACAGCAATTTTCCCGCAGCTTTTTAGGCTATCATTTATGGCTTTTAGAATTATTTCATAGTTTTAGAGAAAGGAGACTCCAAATGCGAGGTTCTTTGCTCTCTAGCTTTCTTTCTCTTTTTTGAGACAAGGTCTTGCTATTTTGACCAAGCTGGACTCAAACTCCTGGGGTCCAGGGATTCTCCCACCTCAGTCTTAAAAATAGCTGGGACTACATAACATGCTGATTGGTTTGGCTATGTCCCCACCCAAAACTCATTTTCAATTGTAATCCCCATAATCCCTATGTGTCCTGGGAGGGACCAGGTGGGAGGTAATTGAATCGTGGGGGCAGTTTCCACATGCTGCTCTGATGATCTTGAGCAAGTTCTCATGAGTTCTGATGGTTTTATAAGTGTCTGGCATTTCCTCTGCTGGCACTAATTCTCTCTCCTCCTGCCCTGTGAAGAGGCATGAATGTAAGTTACCTGAGGCCCCCCGGCCATGCAGAACTGTGATTCAATTGAACTTCTTTTCTTTATAAATTACCAGTCTCGAGTATTTCCTTATAGCAATGTGAGAATGGACTAATACATATGCATTTCTTCTTTTATAAAGAAATATACATTGTATCTATATTTAACATTCTAATTTGGTAATAGATAGGGACTGCAGAGAATTACTATTGACTATGGGATTTTTTGGCAATTTCTATGTTAGTTGATATTTTTGATGTATTTTTTATTATTGGAGCTAATTAATTCAGATTCTGGGCTGTTGTAGGCATCATCTGATCTAACAAATATTTTTGTGTCATTTAGAAAAGTGGAAAGCACCAGTAGGTATTTGAATTCAGCTAGAAGGGGCATAGAGAATTATGGCTTATTTTTATATTATTTCTCCATCTTGGAGTCACAATTTAATCCACAGTATCTCTGATCATATCTGATAGCTCTTCATAATTAAAGATATGTTTGTGCATCTTTTACCACTTACCAATAAGAGAGCACTGTGATTATGGACATGCTCTTCTAATTTTTGAAGTGACACGTATTACATTTGGTGTGAATTAATTTAATCCATTTATTACATAAGTTGAAGATGACAAACTTTTAGTGGAGCTCGTTACATGATAAAGACCTTAGCTGGTTCAGATAAGTATTTATGGGACTCTTTCTCTAAGGCTCTTATGTCCCAGAAGATCTGATATTTAACTAAACGTATGCTGAGATGAAGGTGTTCAATGAAGCCAATGGTAAGCCAAGTAATGAATATAGCAGTGGAAGCTCTTAAGTACTGCTCCCTATTGCCAAAAAAAAATTCTTTATTGAAGAAACAGTTACTGAATTGATACTAGAATAAAATTAAAGGATTGAATTAATGGACTACAGATTATTATAATTATATCTGACATTGATTCAGGCCTTGAACAAAAGTCTGTATTTTAACTTAAAACTGCAGAACTGTGATTACCTACCTTTCAAAGAATCAGAATGTCAACTTTTGTTCTTAGTCTCTGTGCCTCTGAGGCTCAGGGCTCATTGGGTTGGGCTTTCTAACAGGAAGGGTAAGGCCCTCCTTGCTGTGAAAATGCTTAGGGAAGAGAACTTGGGACTGCTTCTCCCTTTATTCTGGCTGAAGTATTACTTGCCTTACTTCAGTATTTCATAATATGACACTGATAATTTATTATTCAATTTACTTTAGAATTTTTCTTTGCACATGAAAGGCTTTTCACTTTACTTGGCATTTAGCTACTCTTCCTTGATGAGACACAAGTCTTTTTCCTCTAGGGATTTTCTAAGGGGAATAAAAGTTTTCAGAGATATTACTTCATGTGAATTTATTCCAAATATTTGAATTAACTAACCTATAATAACCTTACTGTCTCTTTTATTTAAAACAGTGATGATGTAAAAGTCATAGATTGTGTCTACACATAATTATTTTCCTGATGGAATAACCCAAGAGATATCTGAAGAGTTAAATTTCTGCCCAAGGTAGAGTATGTCTTCAGTTGGTATCAAGTCCTCTAGGTGTGATATTTTCTTGTCATATCCTCCATTTCTTATAAAAATTTGTGGAAGTTATAAATTTACTAGGATGAGGTGGGGGAGATATAGGGACATTTTTGATTAGAAAAGATGTGGACTTAGGGGTATGCGATTTGAATGATACTTGAATGACTGAAAGACTGAATAGTTTGGATTCTGCCTGTAAGAAAGCTCTATCATTGATTATTTCCATGAAGTTAAATTTCAGCATTGTCCTTGTTAGGTACAAAGTGTAATACCTGGGCAGATGAATGTTATCATAAATACTCAATCACAGCAAAGTACTTATGGTTGCTTTGCCATAATTGAGATAAGTTTCACGTAACAAATTTTAATGTTGGTAAATTTTTGTTTTACTTGTGTTACAAATTAGGGGATTTTCCAGGTTAATTTCCACTAATTAGGTCAATTTTTGCATAGTTATGAAAAGACAGTGTCTTTGTTTTTCTATGAAGAATTTTTCCAGCAGGTAAGAATATTTAACTACTTTTCTACATTGTTTCAGCTTCTTCATATTTCAATCATCTGCTTTGGATGGTGCCAAGCGGCTCTAATGACTAAGATAATGAGAAGCCTGTGTGTAACTGTGGAAACTGTAGTCTCTAGGCACTATTTCTATCCATGGATCAGCCATCCACATCCATGTGTTTTAGGATCACATATACATGCCTGAGGTAGCTACATTAACATTTAGTGAAAGAAGCGTTGCTTTTCTGGACCACGATGTGAGTATTTGAAACCACTGACAAGAGATATTCATTGAAAATTCATGTGATGTGTTGAAATGTGGCTAATGTCTTAAATACCATATGATTTTATTGAAGGTATTCTAATTGGGAAAGTTAAGCTAGCAAACATGAAAATTTTTTGGAATATACAATTTATAGTTGGTTTTAATATATAGCTTATATTTTCCTTTTCTCTTTGCCAAATAATAAAAACATGTTCCATATTACATGTACAATAAACCAATGGATTTATAATCTTCATTTATGGGATGTTATATTTTATGTGATTTATTAATAAATGTGTACAATCACTTTCAGCTATATTTCATTAGAGAGTTTCAAATTGCAGATCATTTCAAGTGTGTTAGAGTGTGAAGGAAGCAATGCCTGTTATGTGGATTTTTACTTATGAATCCAAAAATAATCCTAGCAAACATACTCATAAATATATATGCTCAGGAAAGTACCTAGTCCACTGTCATTTAAATAGATTCATAAAACTGTGACTGTGAAATAAATACTATAGAGGTTTTTTTTTTGTTTTGTTTTTATGGCATTCTATCTTTTGAAAATGTCATGTTCTTAGGAAACTATGTTAAATCTTTTTTTTCTAGAAAAATGTTAACTTAGCAGTTTACATTGAAAACCTAGTAATGCTATCTTTCAGTTTCTAAAGTATTCCATTTTTAATTACTTAAATTCTAGAGGATAGTTTACAGACCCTATTTTTTACAAGTAAACATTTAAATTGCCAAAAGAATTATCCTGTTGAAATCTAGTTCTGATGATGAAATAGGGAAAAGTCACTAAACCTTGCAGAAAGTAAGGTGTGAGAAAATACCAGAATTGGCTATGGACTACAATATTCACTTGTCTTTTCAGCAGGTTTGTTTCTATCAGTCTATAACTTCAGCAATGCCAGAAATCTAGAATCAGCTGGAAGTGGTAATATGAATGAGTCATGTGGAATGTTCATCACAGCTGTCTTCTAGAGACAACTCAAATTCTCTCTGCACACGTCCTCTTCCACTGCAAGATTTCTATAAATGGAATCATGCTGTCTACATTTGAGACTTAGTAATTCTGCAGTTTTCCTCAGCAGTGAATACTAAGAAAGTTTAGGTTTGTATCTCTACTCGTCCCATTGTTCTCTGTAATTTAAGTTTGTCCATAACTGTCAGATCTAGAGACTTTCAGGAATAATTTTTTTTTTGAATGTTTTCTTTTTTTAACTGGGATCCTGTCTGTGTTTGTCTATCCCAAAAAACTTCCTGAGTCACCCCAGGAACCCACAGGAGGTAACACTTTCAGTATTTCCTCACTAAAAGGGATCTTTCTGAAGCAGATTTTAAAAGAATACTGGCCTCACTTATCTAATTAATCTTCTTATAGTGTGTGAATACTCATTTATTAAATACAGTTTCTCTGTTTTCTGAGTTTAGCCTTCTTTTCATTTTCTGAGGTCTCTCTGATGGTGCTTCCAACTTTTTCTCTATTCATCTGGTTGCTTCTCATCAAGATAAATTCCATCACAGGTAAAATTACTACTCATATAACTAAATCATTATTTTCTAAGGCATACAATTTTATTGTGTGCCCCACAAAGCTTTTCTTGAATTATAGGTATCTTATCCTTTTTCTACTGGACTATGTCTATAAATCTTTTCAAGTTGATAAAGATCTGCATGATTCGTTCTGATCCTATGTTCATGGTGAAGTATTCAGGATCACTAATAATAGCTGTCATTTATTGAGCCCTTCCCAGGTGCCAGCCATTATTCTAGGCACTTTATTTGTTTTAATAAAACAACAACTCTACGAGGTAAGGACAGGGATCCCCATTTTTAAATTGATGAAAGTAAGGGACAGAGAGCTTTAGTAAATGGCCAAGAATTGTAAATGGCCAAAAATCTCATAAAAATAGTGAAGCTGAAGTTGTAGCTGAAGCAGTGTGGCTCCAGTGTCCACATCATCCACCACGTGCTACAGTTTCTCTCTAAGGATGTCTTAGATCTTACCTAGATAGGTACATACTTGGTGAGAAACTTACAGTCACCATTTACTCACTGTAGTCATGAAACCCCATGTCCCACTGACTACCATTTTTCATGTAAGAGTCATGAGATTTGCAATTTTTATTTAATTATAATTTTTTTAAAAAATTAAAAAATTGTCAGCAGAATACCGTAAAGGGGAGGTACACTAATATTTCTGTAGATAGTTGACTAGAAAGGATTCTGAATTTCTCAAATTTAATCTCATTGTTTTCCAGTGAGCAAACTGAGACAGATTTGTAAATGTATTCAGAAAATTACTCAAATCCATGTCTTCTTACACTGAACTTGGAATTTGTCCTAGAGTATGCTTCATTTTGGAATCTGCTAACTAAGATTCTATTTTTGAGTACTCTCTGTATCCAAATAGTGCTGTGAATAAAACCATGTCCCACTGTTCTGTACCTCTTTCTACAGTGTCTATTTTCTCCTCTCTCACTACCTTGCTCAACCCAAGAATTCAGAAAAAATACTCGTGGCATATTTGGTTTTTGGTGACAGTCATGAGTTAGTTCACTTGAGTTCAAATTAATGGCTGAAAATTAGAATATTGTATGTAAGTGTTGTAAAAATTGTGGTATAGGCAAGGATAAATCCCAGCTCCTTATAAGATAGACAGAGAGTCAGACCAAGTAATTCCTATAGGGAACAATGTAACTAATAATATGACAGCAATTTTTACAGTTCAGAGTCCTGTCTAATGAAAGACGAGTGAAGACTGAACATCCTTCAAGGCATGAAGGAATGAAGTCTAACCGTAGAAGGTAGTAGAAGTACAGATTGAGATATTTCAGAAAATGTTATTCTTGGTGCTACACAGATCATATCATAAAGATACCACAAATACAAACACAAAGGACTAAATCTATGTCAAATTATTTATTTAGAGTTTATTGCCACTACCAGAAGGTAAGTTTCCTGAGACCAAGAACCTGTTGCGTATTCATCAAAGCTGACTTCTGTGCCAAGAAAAATGTTTTAAATAAGAAGTTATAGGGAGAAACCAAGATGGCCGAATAGGAACAGCTCCGGTCTACAGCTCCTAGCGTGAGCGACACAGAATACGAGTGATTTCTGAATTTCCATCTGAGGTACCAGGTTCATCTCACTAGTGAGTGCCAGACAGTGGGCGCAGGTCAGTGGGTGCGCGCACCGTTGCCGAGCCGAAGCAGGGCGAGGCATTGCCTCACTTGGGAAGCGCAAAGGGTCAGGGAGTTCCCTTTCTGAGTCAAAGAAAGGGGTGATGGACGGCACCTGGAAAATCTGGTCACTCCCACCCGAATACAGCGCTTTTCTGATGGGCTTAAAAAATGGCGCACCACGAGGTTACATCCCGCACCAGGCTCCGAGGGTCCTACGCCCAGGGAGTATCGCTGATTGCTAGCACAGCAGTCTGAGATCAAACTGCAAGGCAGCAGTGAGGCTGGGGGAGGGGCGCCCGCCATTGCCCAGGCTTGCTTAGGTAAACAAAGCAGCCAAGAAGCTCGAACTGGGTGGAGTCCTCCACAGCACAAGGAGGCCTGCCTGTCTCTGTAGGCTCCACCTCTGGGGGCAGGGCACAGACAAACAAAAATACAGCAGTAACCTCTGCAGACTTAAATGTCCCTGTCTGACAGCTTTGAAGAGAGCAGTGGTTCTCCCAGTACACAGCTGGAGATCTGAGAACCGGCAGACTGCCTCCTCAAGTGGGTCCCTGACCCCTGACACCCGAGCAGCCTAACTGGGAGGCACCCCCCAGCAGGGGCACACTGACACCTCACACTGCAGGGTACACCAACAGACCTGCAGCTGAGGGTCCTGTCTTTTAGAAGGAAAACTAACAAAAAGAAAGTACATCCACACCAAAAACCCATCTGTACATCACCATCATCAAAGACCAAAAATAGATAAAACCACAAAGATGGGGAAAAAACAGAACAGAAAAACTGGAAACTCTAAAAAGCAGAGCGCCTCTCCTCCTCCAAAGGAACGCAGTTCCTCACCAGCAATGGAACAAAGCTGGATGGAGAATGACCTTGACGAGCTGAGAGAAGAAGGCGTCAGACGATCAAATTACTCTGAGCTACGGGAGGACATTCAAACCAAAGGCAAAGAAGTTGAAAACTTTGAAAAAAAGTTAGAAGAATGTATAACTAGAATAACCAATACAGAGAAGTGCTTAAAGGAGCTGATGGAGCTGAAAACCAAGGCTCGAGAACTACGTGAGGAATGCAGAAGCCTCAGGAGCCGATGCGATCAACTGGAAGAAAGGGTATCAGCAATGGAAGATGAAATGAATGAAATGAAGCGAGAAAGGAAGTTTAGAGAAAAAAGAATAAAAAGAAACGAGCAAAGCCTCCAAGAAATATGGGACTATGTGAAAAGACCAAATCTATATCTGATTGGTGTACCTGAAAGTGATGGGGAGACTGGAACCAAGTTGGAAAACACTCTGCAGGATATTTTCCAGGAGAATTTCCCCAATCTAGCAAGGCAGGCCAATGTTCAGATTCAGGAAATACAGAGAATGCAACAAAGATACTCCTCGAGAAGAGCAACTCCAAGACACATAATTGTCAGATTCACCAAAGTGGAAATGAAGGAAAAAATGTTAAGGGCACCAGAGAGAAAGGTCGGGTTACCCTCAAAGGGAAGCCCATCAGACTAACAGCGGATCTCTCCGCAGAAACCCTACAAGCCAGAAGAGAGTGGGGGCCAATATTCAACATTCTTAAAGAAAAGAATTTTCAACCCAGAATTTCATATCCAGCCAAACTAAGCTTCATAAGGGAAGGAGAAATAAAATACTTTACAGACAAGCAAATGCTCAGAGATTTTGTCACCACCAGGCCTGCCTTACAAGAGCTCCTGAAGGAAGCACTAAACATGGAAAGGTACAACCGGTACCAGCCACTGCAAAATCATGCCAAAATGTAAAGACCATCGAGACTAGGAAGAAACTGCATCAACTAACGAGCCAAATAACAAGCTAACATCATAATGACAGGATCAAATTCACACATAACACTATTAACTTTAAATGTAAATGGACTAAATGCTCCAATTAAAAGATACAGACTGGCAAATTGGATAAAGAGTCAAGACCCATCAGTGTGCTGTATTCAGGAAACCCATCTCATGTGCAGAGACACACATAGGCTCAAAATAAAAGGATGGAGGAAGATCTACCAAGCCAATGGAAAACAAAAAAAGGCAGGGGTTGTAATCCTAGTCTCTGATAAAACAGACTTTAAACCAACAAAGATCAAAAGAGACAAAGAATGCCATTACATAATGGTAAAGGGATCAATTCATCAAGAAGAGCTAACTATCCTAAATATATATGCACCCAATACAGGAGCACTAAGATTCATAAAGCAAGTCCTGAGTGACCTACAAAGAGACATAGACTCCCAGACATTAATAATGGGAGACTTTAACACCCCACTGTCAACATTAGACAGATCAATGAGACAGAAAGTCAACAAGGATACCCAGGAATTGAACTCAGCTCTGCACCAAGAGGACCTAATAGACGTCTACAGAACTCTCCACCCCAAATCAACAGAATATACATTTTTTTCAGCACCACACCACACCACACCTATTCCAAAATTGGCCACATACTGGGAAGTAAAGCTCTCCTCAGCAAACGTAAAAGAACAGAAGTTATAACAAAGTGTCTCTCAGACCACAGTGAAATCAAACTACAACTCAGGATTAAGAATCTCACTCAAAATCACTCAACTACATGGAAACTGAACAACCTGCACCTGAATGACTACTGGGTAAATAACGAAATGAAGGCAGAAATAAAGATGTTCTTTGAAACCAACAAGAATGAAGGCACAACATACCAGAATCTCTGGGACACATTCAAAGCAGTGAGTAGAGGGAAATTTATAGCACTAAATGCCCACAAGAGAAAGCAGGAAAGATCCAAAATTGACACCCTAACATCACAATTAAAAGAACTACAAAAGCAAGAGCAAACACATTCAAAAGCTAGCAGAAGGCAAGAAATAACTAACATCAGAGCAGAACTGAAGGAAATAGAGACACAAAAAATCCTTCAAAAAATTAATGAATCCAGGAGTTGGTTTTTTGAAAGGATCAACAAAATTGATAGACCACTAGCAAGACTAATAAAGAAAAAAAGAGAGAGAAGAATCAAATAGATGCAAAAAAAATTATAAAGGGGATATGACCACCAATCCCACAGAAACAAAAACTACCATCAGAGAATACTACAAACACCTCTACGCAAATAAACTAGAAAATCTAGAAGAAATGGATAAATTCCTCGACACATACACTTTCCCAAGACTAAACCAGGAAGAAGTTGAAACTCTGAATAGACCAATAACAGGAGCTGAAATTGTGGCAATAATCAATAGCTTACCAACCAAAAAGAGTCCAGGACCAGATGGATTCACAGCCGAATTCTACCAGAGGTACAAGGAGGAACTGGTATCATTCCTTCTGAAACTATTCCAATCAATAGAAAAAGAGGGAATCCTCCCTAACTCATTTTATGAGGCCAGCATCATTCTGATACCAAAGCCTGGCAGAGACACAACCAAAAAAGAGAATTTTAGACCAATATCCTTGATGAACATTGATGCAAAAATCCTCAATAAAATACTGGAAAAACGAATCCAGCAGCACATCAAAAACCTTATCCACCACGATCAAGTGGGCTTCATCCCTGCGATGCAAGGCTGGTTCAATATACACAAATCAATAAATGTAATCCAGCATATAAACAGAGCCAAAGACAAAAACCACATGATTATCTCAATAGATGCAGAAAAGGCCTTTGACAAAATTCAACAACCCTTCATGCTAAAAACTCTCAATAAATTAGGTATTGATGGGACGTATCTCAAAATTATAAGAGCTATCTATAACAAACCCACAGCCAATATCATACTGAATGGGCAAAACCTGGAAGCATTCCCTTTGAAAACTGGCACAAGACAGGGATGCCCTCTCTCACCACTCCTATTCAACATAGTGTTGGAAGTTCTGGCCAGGGCAATTAGGCAGGACAAGGAAATAAAGGGTATTCAATTAGGAAAAGAGGAAGTCAAATTGTCCCTGTTTGCAGATGACATGATTGTATATCTAGAGAACCCCATTGTCTCAGCCCAAAATCTCCTTAAGCTGATAAGCAACTTCAGCAAAGTCTCAAGATACAAAATCAATGTACAAAAATCGCAAACATTCTTATACACCAACAACAGAAAAACAGAGAGCCAAATCATGAGTGAACTCCCATTCACAATTGCTTCAAAGAGAATAAAATACCTAGGAATACAACTTACAAGGGATGTGAAGGACCTCTTCAAGGAGAACTACAAACCACTGCTCAAAGAAATAAAAGAGGATAAAAACAAATGGAAGAACATTCCATGCTCATGGGTAGAAAGAATCAATATCGTGAAAATGGCCATACTGCCCAAGGTAATTTACAGATTCAATGTCATCCCCATCAAGCTACCAATGACTTTCTTCACAGAATTGGAAAAACTACTTTAAAGTTCATATGGAACCAAAAAAGAGCCCGCATCGCCAAGTCAATCTTAAGCCAAAAAAACAAAGCTGGAGGCATCACACTACCTGACTTCAAACTATACTACAAGGCTACAGTAACCAAAACAGCATGGTTCTGGTACCAAAACAGAGATATAGATCAATGGAACAGAACAGAGCCCTCAGAAATAATGCCGCATACCTACAACTATCTGATCTTTGACAAACCTGAGAAAAACAAGCAATGGGGAAAGGATTCCCTATTTAATAAGTGGTGCTGGGAAAACTGGCTAGCCATATGTAGAAAGCTGAAACTTGATTCCTTCCTTACACCTTATACAAAAATCAATTCAAGATGGTTTAAAGACTTAAACGTTAGACCTAAAACCATAAAAACCCTAGAAGAAAACCTAAGCATTACCTTTCAGGACAGGCATGGGCAAGGACTTCATGTCTAAAACACCAAAAGCAATGGCAACAAAAGCCAAAATTGACAAATGGGATCTAATTAAACTCAAGAGCTTCTGAGCAGCAAAAGAAACTACCATCAGAGTGAACAGGCAACCTACAAAATGGGAGAAAATGTTTGCAACCTACTCATCTGACAAAGGGCTAATATCCAGAATCTACAATGAACTCAAACAAATTTACAAGAAAAAAACAAACAACCCCATCAAAATGTGGGCGAAGGACATGAACAGACACTTCTCAAAAGAAGACATTTATGCAGCCAAAAAACACATGAAAAAATGCTCATCGTCACTGGCCATCAGAGAAATGCAAATCAAAACCACAAGGAGATACCATCTCACACCAGTTAGAATGGCAATCATTAAAAAGTCAGGAAACAACAGGTGCTGGAGAGGATGTGGAGAAATAGGAATACTTTTACACTGTTGGTGGGACTGTAAACTAGTTCAACCATTGTGGCAATCAGTGTGGCGATTCCTCAGGGATCTAGAACTGGAAATACCATTTGACCCAGCCATCCCATTACTGGGTATATACCCAAAGGACTATAAATCATGCTGCTATAAAGACACATGCACACGTATGTTTATGGCGGCATTATTCACAATAGCCAAGACTTGGAACCAACCCAAATGTCCAACAATGATATACTGGATTAAGAAAATGTGGCACATATACACCATGGAATACTATGCAGCCATAAAAACTGATGAGTTCATGTCCTTTGTAGGGACATGGATGAAATTGGAAATCATCATTCTCAGTAAACTATCGCAAGAACAAAACACCAAACACCGCATATTCTCACTCATAGGTGGGAATTGAACAATGAGATCACATGGACACAGGAAGGGGAATATCACACTCTGGGGACTGTTGTGGGGTGGGAGGAGGGGGGAGGGATAGCATTGGGAGATATACCTAATGCTAGATGACGAGTTAGTGGGTGCAGTGCACCAGCATGGCACATGTATACATATGTAACTAACCTGCACAATGTGCACATGTACTCTAAAATTTAAAGTATAATAAAAAAAAATGCATACAAGAGGAAGACCAAGCAAAGATGTAATGGTGAGCAAAGAAACAGTAAGATGTATGATAAAGTACCAATAAGTATGCATTGTAATTTTTTAAATTCCAGTAACAATTTAGAATTTAAATTACAGGTGCTATCAACAGGAGTAGTGTCAAAAAAAAAAGAAGAAATTAAAGTGTTCTAAGATTCTGGTCTTGTTCTTGGGAGAATATAACTCATAGCATGCTGAGAATACAAAGTAAGAAACATTCTTGACTCAATAAATGGAAGCTGCAAGAACTGCACAGCATAGTGACCACAGTTAATAGTAATGTATTGTATATTTCAAAATTGCTCAGAAGGTAGATTTTAAATGTTCTCACAAGAAAGAACTGATAAGTATGTGAGGTGATGGATATGTTAGTCTGATTTAATCATTCTACAATGTATACATGTATCATAACATTACATTGTGCCTCACAAATATATACAATTATTTGTCAAATAAAAATAAAATAACATTAAGAAAAAAAAAGAAGTTATAAAATGTATGGATGGCTGTTGGGACTTTAACACTTCTTCTGTAGGGAATATTCACTAAAACTTAGAGATAGAAGCCTTTACCTGTGGCTAAAACTAAAATCTTTGAGGTGAAATAGATTTGTCAAGGGAAGATGGGCTTTTTGGGTGAGGAACTCAGTAGAGACTTACTAAATATTTATCGTGTGTAAATCGCTATTCAGGATACAACAGTGAAGATGTGCAATGGATGTAATCATATTCCTGTTCATGATTTCATTACAGGTCCTGTTCTCCTGAGCTCTCATCTCTGATACAAGCCTGATAGAAGAGTAAATGAGACCTAATAACAGTGTTACAGAATTTGTCCTCCTGGGCTTTTCACAGGATCCTGATGTGCAAAACACATTATTTGTCATGCTTTTGCTCACATACATTGTGACAGTGGTGGGGAACCTACTCGTTGTGGTGACTATTATTGTCAGCCCTTCCTTGGGCTCCCCAATGCACTTCTTCCTTGCTTGCCTGTCATTAATAGATGCTGTATTATCCACCACCATTTCTCCCATATTGATTGTAGACTTACTCTGTGACAAAAAGACTATTTCCTTCCCAGCTTGCATGGGCCAGCTATTTACAGACCACTTGTTTGGTGGAACTGAGATCTTCCTTCTGGTGGTGATGGCCTATGATCGCTACGTGGCCATCTGTAAGCCACTGCACTATTTAACCATCATGAATCGACAGGTTTCCATCCTTCTGTTGGTGGTGGCCATGACTGGAGGTTTCCTTCCTTCTGTGTTTCAAATTGTTGTTCTGTACAGTCTCCCTTTCTGTGGCCCCAATGTCATTGACCACTTTTTCTGTGACATGTACCCATTATTGGAACTGGCGTGCACTGACACCTACTTTATAGGCCTCGCTGTAGTTTTCAATGGTGGAGCAATGTGTATGGTCATCTTCACCCTTCTACTAATCTCCTATGGAGTCAGCCTAAACTCCCTTAAAACTTATAGTCAGGAAGGGAGGCGTAAAGCCCTGTCTACCTGCAGCTCGCACATCACCATGGTTGTCCTCTTTTTTGTTCCCTGTATTTTCATGTATGTTAGACCTGTCTCAAACTTCCCTATTGATAAATTCGTTACTGTGTTTTATACAGTTATCATGCCCATGCTGAATCCTTTTTTATACACGTTGAGAAATTCAGAGATGAGAAATGCTATAAAACACCTGTTGTGTAAAAAGCTAACTATAGTTAGAATAAGAGTGTCCCTCCTCATGTAGATAAGGATGTATGTAGACAAGCTCTTCCCAGTGAAATTTTCAGACTTCTAAGGGTAATTCAAGGATCCCACAATGGAAGACAGGATTTAGGTGCTCTGAGCTCAACTGAGAAATCATCCCATTATGACATCTGTTTGAATTTCAAGATCTCAACCTCTATATCCAGACTGAGAGTGGATGGGGCGGCTTGGGTTCAGGTCCTATTGTGCATGTTTTAAGTTATGGTTTTTCTCTATTACACATCTACTGAGACACAGTATTTCTCCCAAATGCCCAGCAGAGAATGGGAAAAGGGAGGAATCGGTCATTAAAATATATGCTCCTGTTCAAAAGCGAAGACTATGGTGGTTTTTCAGTGTAATTTATTTAAAGACTTTGTGCAATATAGAAGCACCATATTCACAAATATCTTTGAAGCTCGCTTTTCTCAGGCTTGAGCTGAAACTCTATGTGCAGTTAGATAATACTCTTAAGAATATTATAATTATGTTTGTCTAGCTTAAAGTACTTATGAGACACACCAGAAATTTTTCATAGTGTCTTAAACTCCACAACTTTGAAATGACTTTTATTTGTATGGCCTTTCTTACTTTTAGAGTACTTAGCTCTTTGCAGAGACTGGAAAGGGAAGCCATTTTTATCTTTGAAATCAGCAAGTTCTGGCTCTTTTAGGTTTCTTGTGAATTCTGTCTGACAATGTAACCGTTAATCTCTACTATTTTTTTAAAAAAGTATATGACATACTGTAAGATACAATGCTATAAGAAACAGCTGTAACTTACAATATTTTATTTGGAAATTTAGCTAAATCCACCTATTCACTTAAGCACATTTTTTATTCTCTACCTTACTAGAAGTGACAGAATTACTAAATTTTTTCAGCACTAGATAGTGACTCACTTTTTTCACAGCCTCCAGAACAGTTATGTCTGTCTTTTCAGCCTGTACTTACAATATCCTGGAGGCCCCTATTTTGGGGTACTAAAGCCAATTCCATACACTTTGAATTGTTGTTGTGGAAGCACCACACCTTGAGTTGCCTCTTTTTATTCTGGTGATTTCTTCATGTATGGTGCAGGGCTCCACAGTTTTGTGATTTCAAACAACCATCATTTTATTTTATCCAAAATTTTGTGAGTCAGGAATTCAGGCCCTTGTTGGCTGGGTATTTCTTATCTTTTGTGTGGCAAGGACTGAAGTCACTGTTCTATTCAGCTGATAACTGAGTTTTATGTGAGATGTAGGATGACTTAATTCACATTTATAGCCTATTGGGAGGGATGACAGTAAGTTATGCACTGGATCCCTCTTCCTATCCTTTTAGATGAAGGACCAGAAGATCACTCCAGAGAACAGTAAAGCTTTTTACATGGTACTCAGAGATCCCAGTGGTAGAAAGTAGGTGAGTCCAGCCAGTTAAAAGAACTGGCAAAATGTCACTTGCATCATATTCTATTCATCAGTAGTGGTCACATAGCACCCCAGATTTGAGGTTTTACAGAAATAGAACATAAACCTTCATGGGGAATTGGCAAAGTCGCTTTGCAGAGCAGCATGCAGAATGATTGTCCACATCTCAAAAAGAGCATATCGGAGTTTTATTCATTTTTAGTTGGATCCATAAATCATCTTGTACTAACAACATCTTCACAATATTGGCTTTTCTAATTCCTGAATAGAATATGTCTGTTAGGAATTTTAAATGTTTATTTTTGAAGTTTTGTAGTTTTTGTTAGTGAAGGGATCTTCCGCATCTATTTCTGTTTGTATTTTTGGATTTCTTCACAGGTTTTTAATTGTTAAAAATTCCAATTGTCATTGTTGCTGGTACATATAAAAAAACTGAATTTTTTATTTGACAGTTGGGTCCTGTAAACTTGCTAAGTTTCTTATTCTAACCATAGTTATGTCTGTAGATTCTTTAGGGTTTTCTGAAACACTATCATGTTACCTACAAGAAAGGGTAGCTCATTAATTTGAAAGATATAGGAGTGTTTTAGTTTTTCTTTGTACCATTTCAGGAAGGTTGTCCTTTCCCTGCATTTTGCCTAATGCATCTTAGCTGTCAACTTTATTGAAATAATGTATTTCACAACCATACTTTTCTAACCTTTTAAAGTCTAAAGGCTCTGTGGAATGATTATTTGTTTTATAATTTATGATACTGGCAATTTGAATTTATCTTTGTTTTCTCTTGAACATTCTTGTTAACAGTTTATCAGTTTCATTATAAAAGTACCAATTTTGGGCCATTTTAATTTTCTCTATTTTATGTTTTACATTTTATTGGTTTTTGATCTGAAATTTATGTCCTTTTGTTTACCTACCTTGGCTTTTTTTACTCTTCTTATTCTAGCTTCTTAAGGTGAAGGCTCAGATGACTGCTTTTAAACATTTATTTTAAATGTAAGCATTTATCACTATACATGTTTCTTTAAGTACTGTTTTGATCACACTTCACACCTTTTGATATGTTTTTATTATTGAGTTCTAAATATTGGCTTATTTCCATTGTACCTTTTTCCTGGATCCGTAGGTTGACTAAGTATTTACTGGCATGTTTCCTAATATTTGAAGCATATTCTAGATATACTTATGAGTTATTAATTTATTCATAGCAAATTATTTCAAAATTTAGTGATTCAAACAATATGTACTCATTCTCAATTTCTGTAGGTCAGGAAACTAAGAATGGTTTAGTAGGTTTACATGCTTCAAAGTCTCTCACAAAGCTGTAATCAAGGTGCTTTTGGGGCTACCAGCTCATATGAAAGCTTGGCTGAGGAAGGATCCACTTGCACACTGGGTGTTGGTATTAGTAGTTATTTGAATTCAGCAGGAAGAAACAGAGAATTAGGTCCTATTTTTATATTAGTTTTTCATCTTGGAGTCATAATTTAAGCCACAGAAACTTTGATTATATCTGATAGTTCTTCAGAATTAAAGATATGTTTGTGCATCTTTTAGCACTTACCAGTAAAACAGCACAGTGCTTTTAGGCATATTCTTCAAATTTTAGCAGTCGTGCATATTACATTTAGGGTAGATGAATTTAATCTATTTATTAGGTAAGTTGAAAATGACCAACTTTTAATGGAGCCCGTTACATGATAGAGACCTTAGCTCATTCAGAGAGGTATTTATGGGACTCTTTATCTAAGGCTCTTATGACATAAAGATCCAATATTTAACTAAATGTATAATGAGAAGAAAGTGTTCCTTGGAGCCAATGGTAAGCCAAGTCACAAAAATAACAATGGAAGCCCTTAAACACTGCTCCCTTGTTGGAAAATCAAAATTTCTTTATTGTAGAAAGTTATTGAATTGATACTGAATACAATTTAAAAAATGAGTTAATGGATGTATTAGTCCATTTTCACACTGCTGATAAAGACATACCTAAGACTAGGTAGAAAAAGAGGTTTAATTGGACTTTCAGTTCCACATGGCTGGGGAGGCCTCAGAATAATGGTGGGAGGTTAACTGCACTTCTTACACAGTGGTGGCAAGAGAAAAATGAGGAAGATACAATTCTGGTTGAAATTTGGTTGGGGACACAGCCAAACCATATCAATGGACTACAGATCATTATGGTTATATCTGACCTAAATACAGTTCTTGATAATAAGTGTGTACTCTAACCTACAACTTCAGCACTATGATTACCTATTTTTCCAAGAATCAGAATATCAACTTCCATTCTTAGGATCTCTGCCTCTGAGCCTCAGGGCTTCTTGGGGACAGACTTTCTAACAGGAAGGGTAAGGCCTTCCTTACCAGGAATATTTTTAGAGAAGAGAAACTGGGGCTGGTTTTCCTTTCATTCGGGCTGAAATATTACTTGTCTTACCTAAACATTTTGTAACATGAAACTCATGTTTTATTATTCAATTTGGTTTAGAATTTTCTTTTTATATTACAGGCTTTTCACATTATTTGGTATTTAGCTACCTTTCCTTAGCAAGAGTCAAGTCTTTTTCCTCTAGGGATTTTCTAAGAAATAAGTTTACAGAGAGGTTACTTCATTTGAATTTGTTCCAAATATTCTAATTAACTAATCTATAATGACCTTACTCTCTCTTGCTAAAAATTGTGATGTGAAACTTACAGACTGTCTACAGACATAAATGGAAGAATTATTTTCCTGATAGAACAACCCAGGAGATTCAAAAAAGTTAAATTTCTGCCCAAGGTAGAGTATGTCTTCAGTTGGTCTCTAGTCCTTTAGGTGTGATGTTTTCTTGTCTTATCCCCCATTGTTTGAAAAAAATATGTGAAAGGTCTCAATTTCCTGGGATGAGATTGGGGAGATATAGAGACGTGCTTTTACTAAGGAAAGAAGTGGGCTTAGGGATATGCTAGTTGAATGACTGAAAGACTGAAAAGTTTGGCTTCTGCCTGTGAGAAAGCTCTGAGCTCTGTCATTGTTTTTTCCACGGAGTTAAATCTCAGCATTATCCTTGTTAGGCACAAAGCTTAATAACTGGACACATGAATGTTATTGTGCAGCTTAATTTCCACTAATTAGGTCAACTTTACCATGTCATGCAGAGATAGTCTCTCTGTTTTTCTATGAAGAAATTTTCCAGCAGTTGAGAATGTTTGATTGCATTTGCACAGTAAATGTTCACAGTATGTGAAAACATCTTTATATTTTGGTCATCTGTTTAGGTGCTAAACTTCTCTAAAAAGAAGTGCTATACTTCTCTAAAGACTGAGATAATGAGAAGCCTGTGTGGAACTATGGAAACTGTAGCTCCTAGGAATGAATTTTATATCCAAGGATTAGCCACGTATTTTCCTGTGTTTTATGAGAACACATATAGATGCAGGGGGTGTCTACAATAATCCTTGTTGAAAGAAGCATTGCTTTTCTGGACCAAGATGTGAGTGTAAGAAATCGTTCACAAGAGATATTCATTGAAATTTCCTGTGATATGTTGAAATATAGTTAGTGTCTTAAAAACCACTGGTTTTATTAGATAAATTCTAATTGGGAAAATTAAGCTAGCAAACATGAAAATTTATCAGAATATGCAATGTATATTTGGTTTTAATATACAGTCTAATTAATTGGTTATCTTTTTCCATTTGCTAAATTAGAAGAGAAACATGTTCCATATTACATGTATAATAAATAAACCAGTAGTTGTATAATCTTAGTTTATGAGATGTTATATTTTACAGGATATACTGATAAAGGTATACAATTATTTTATACATATTTGGTTAGAGAATTTAAAATTCCACATCATGTCAAGTGTGTTAGAGTGCAAAGGAACAAATGCCTTTTATGTTTTAGAAGCATAATATGAATTTTTACTTATGAATCTAAAAATTATACCAGTAAACATACTAGTAGATATATATGCTCAGGAAGGTACCTAGTTTACTGTCATTTAAATAGATTTATAAAATTGTGACTGTGAAATATAATATTATAGAATTTTTTGTTATTATGGAATTTTATCTTTTGAAAATGGCACGGTCTCAGGAAAGTATATTAATTTTTTCCTAGAAAAATGGCTATTTAGAAGTCTACATTGAAAGCCTAGTAATGCTATCCTTCAGCATTTAACATATTATATTTTAAAGTATGTAAAATATAAGGGAGAGTTTACATACCCAATTTTTTTACAAGTACACAATTAAATTGCCAAATAGAATTATCCTGTTGAATTCTAATTTTGATAATGAAAGGGGGAAAAGGCACTAAACCTTGCAGCAAGTAAGGTGTTAAAAAATAATAGAATTGGCTACAGACTACATTATTCCCCTGTGTTCTTCAGTAGGTGTGTCTCTATCAGTCTATAGCTTCAATATGACAGAACTCTGGAATCAGCTGGAAGTGGTAATGTGAAGGAGACATGTGGAATGTTCAGCAAAGTTGGTGTTTAGAGGAAACTCAAACTCTCTGCACACATCCTCCTCCACTCCCAGATGTGTATAAATGGAATCATCCTATCTACATTTGAGGTGTAGTAATGCTACAGTTTTCCTACCAGTGAATTATCAGAAAGTTTGGGTTTGTATCTCTACTTGTCCCATTGTTCTCTGTAATTTAAGTTTGCTCTTTACCATCAGATCTAGAGACTTTGAGAAATCAATGTGTTTTTTTCTTCTGAGTTTTCTTTTTTCTTTTCTTTCTTTCCTCTTTTTTTTTCCTTGTTGTTTATTAGGATTTGGTCTGTGTTTGTTTGGCTACCCCAAGAAGCCTCCCGAGTCACCCCAGGACCCACAGGAGGTTGTGCTTCCAGTATTTCCTCACTAAAATATCTTTATGAAGAAGATTTTTAGGAAATTACTTGCCTTAATTATCACATTAAACTTAATCTTTTTATTACCTGTGGATATTAGCTTATTTATTATAATTACTTTGTTTTCTGATTTGACTTATTTTTCTTTATTTTCTACCATATAGTACTCTCTCTCTGATGAGGGGTCCAATTTTTCCACTATAATTCTGCCTGATCTTGTCAAGATACATTCCATCACAGATAAAATCACTACTCATACATAATTAAATAGATAAATCCTAAGACATACAATTATATTGTGTTCCCCAAAAGCCTTTCCTGAAATACAGCTGTCTTCTTCCTTTTCCCCTGGACTATGTCTATAAATCTTTTCAAATTGACTGATATCCAGATGATGAGTTCTGATCCAACGTTCACAGTGAATCATTCAGGAACATGAGTAACAGCTACCCTTTACTGAGCCTTTACGAGGTACCAGTCAGTGTTCTAGGTACTTTACTTTTCTGTAATAAAACAACCCTAAGATGTCTTAAATCAAAGTAAGGCATAGAGTGGTTTGGTAAGTGGCCCAAAGTCACATAGTAAGTGGTGAAGCTGGGATCTTAGCTGAGGCAGAGTGGCTCCAATGTCCACATTATTCACCACATGCTATGCTTTCTAAGAATGCTTTGAATCTTTTTTTATTATTATTATACTTTAAGTTTTAGGGTACATGTGCACATTGTGCAGGTTAGTCACATATGTATACATGTGCCATGCTGATGCACTGCACCCACTAACTCCTCATCTAGCATTAGGTATATCTCCCAGTGCTATCCCTCCCCACTCCCCCCACCCCACAGCAGTCCCCAGAGCGTGATATTCCCCTTCCAGTGTCCATGTAATCTCATTGTTCAATTCCCACCTATGAGTGAGAATATGCACTGTTTGTTTTTTTGTTCTTGTGATAGTTTACTGAGAATGATGTTTTCCAATTTCATCCATGTCCCTACAAAAGACATGAACTCATCATTTTTTATGGCTGCATAGTATTCCATGGTGTATATGTGACACATTTTCTTAATCCAGTCTATCATTGTTGGACATTTGGGTTGCTTCCAAGTCTTTGCTATTGTGAATAATGCTGCAATAAACATATGTGTGCATGTGTCTTTATAGCAGCATGATTTATAGTCCTTTGGGTATATACACAGTAATGGGATGGCTGGGTCAAATGGTATTTCCAGTTCTAGATCCCTGAGGAATCACCACACTGACTTCCACAATGGTTGAACTAGTTTACAGTCCCACCAACAGTGTAAAAGTGTTCCTATTTCTCCACATCCTCTCCAGCACCTGTTGTTTCCTGACTTTTTAATGATTGCCATTCTAACTGGTGTGAGATGGTATCTCATTGGGGTTTTGATTTGCATTTCTCTGATGTCCAGTGATGATGAGCATTTTTTCATGTGTTTTTTGGCTGCATAAATGTCTTCTTTTGAGAAGTGTCTGTTCATGTCCTTCGCCCACTTTTTGATGGGGTTGTTTGTTTTTTTCTTGTAAATTTGTTTGAGTTCATTGTAGATTCTGGATATTAGCCCTTTGCCAGATGAGTAGATTGCAAAAATTTTCTCCCATTTTGTAGGTTGCCTGTTCACTCTGATGGTAGTTTCTTTTGCTGTGCAGAAGCTCTTGAGTTTAATTAGATCCCATTTGTCAATTTTGTCTTTTGATCTTAAATAGGCACAGATTGAGTGAGAAATTTTTAGTCATTATTTACTCACTGTAACCATGAAACCTCTAGGACTGACTACCATTATTCATGTAATAGTCATGAGCTTGGAAATTGCTATTTAATTATAAATATATAAAAAATGAAAAAATCAGCAGAATAGAATAAGGGAGAGGTGTACTAATAGTTTCATAGGTGGTTGACTAGAAAGGATTCTCAATTTGTCTAATTTAATCACACTGTTTTCCAGTAAGAAAATTGAGACACATTTTTAAATGCATTCAGAAAATGACTGAAATTCTTGCCACCTTAGAGTGAACTTGGAACTTCTCTTTGAGTATGCTTTTTTTGGAATCTGGACACTAAGTTTCTATTTTTGAGTACTCTTGGTATCTAATCTATCTAGTTCAACCCAAGAATTCAGAAAAAAATACTCACTAATAATGTGGCAGTTGAAGATAATCATGAGTTAGTTCACTCAAGTTCAAAATTAGTTGCTGAAAATCAGGATATTGTTGTAAGTGTGATAAAAAATTATGAAATAGGCAAGGATATGATCTAGAGACTTATAGCTCCTTAAAAGGTGAAAAGATTGTCAGACGAAGTAATTGCTACAGGGAATAATGTGATAAATAGTATGTTACTATTTATACAGGTTAATGTCCAGTCTCTTGACATTTAATGAGATATTCATAAAGACTGAACATCCTTTGAGACATGAAGGACCAAATGTCTAATAGTGGAATTCGATAGTACTTAGTGAGATATTTCAGAGGATGTTATTTTTGATGCTACACCAATCATAAAGATACCACAACAACTACAAACTCAAAGGCCTGAATTTATGCCAATTTTCTTATTTAGAGTTTATTACCACCACCATAAATTAGGTTTCTTGAGACCAAGAATCTGTTGCCTATTCACCATAGCTATCTGTCATGCCAAGAAACAGGTTTTAAATAGGGAGTTATGAAAGTATGAATGGCTGTTGGGCATTTGACTCTTCTTCTGTATAGCATATTCACTAAAACTTAGAGACAGAAGCTGTTACCTGTAAGCTCAACCTATAATCTTTGAGGAGATGAGCAACTCAGTAGAGACTTACTAAATGTTTATTGCGCATAAACCACTGTTGAAGACATACAGATGAAGATGTGCTCTGTGACATCATGGATGTATTCATGCTCCTGTTCACTGTTTCATTACAGGTGCTGCTCTTCTGAGCTCTCAACTCTGATACAAGCCTTAGAGAAGAGTAAATGGGATCTAGTAACAATGTTGCAGAATTTGTCCTCCTGGCCCTCACTCAGGATCCTGATGTGCAAAAAGCATTATTTGTAATGTTTTTATTCACATACATTGTGACTATGGTGGGCAACCTGCTCACTGTGGTGACCATTTTTGCCCTCCCTCCTTGAGCTCCCCAATGTAATTCTTCCTCGCCTGCTTGCCATTTATGGATGCAGTATATTCCACTTCATTTTCTCCTAAATTGATGATAGACTTACTCTGCGATAAAAAAGACTCTTTCCTTCCCGGCTTGCATGGGCCAGCTATTTGCAGACCACCTATTTGGTGGTGTTGGGGTCTTTCTTTTGGTGGGGTTGGCCTATGATCCCTATGTGGCCATCTCTAAGCCACTGCACTATTTGATCATCATGAATCGACTGGTTTGCATCCTTCTGTTGGTGGTGGCCGTGACTGGAGGATTTTGAATTCTATGTTTCTTTTTTTTTAATTAATTAATTTATTATTATTATTATTATTATACTTTAAGTTTTAGGGTACATGTGCACAATGTGCAGGTTAGTTACATATGTATACATGTGCCATGCTGGTGTGCTGCACCCATTAACTCGTCATTTAGCATTAGGTATATCTCCTAAAGCTATTGCTCCCCACTCCCACCACCCCATAACAGTCCCCAGAGTGTGATGTTCCCCTTCCAGTGTCCATGTAATCTCATTGTTCAATTCCCGCCTATGAGTGAGAATATGCGGTGTTTGTTTTTTTGTTCTTGCGATAGTTTACTGAGAATGATGATTTCCAATTTCATCCATGTCCCTACAAAGGACATGAACTCATCACTTTTTATGGCTGCATAGTATTCCATGGTGTATATGTGCCACGTTTTCTTAATCCAGTCTATCATTGTTGGACATTTGGGTTGCTTCCAAGTCTTTGCTATTGTGAATAGTGCCACAATAAACATACGTGTGCATGGGTCTTTATAGCAGCATGATTTATAATCCTTTGGGTATATACCCAGTAATGGGATGGCTGGGTCAAATGGTATTTCTAGTTCTAGACCCCTGTGGAATCGCCACACTGACTTCCACAATGGTTGAACTAGTTTACAGTCCCACCAACAGTGTAAAAGTGTTCCTATTTCTCCACATCCTCTCCAGCACCTGTTGTTTCCTGACTTTTTAATGATTGCCATTCTAACTGGTGTGAGATGGTATCTCCTTGTGGTTTTGATTTGCATTTCTCTGATGGCCAGTGATGGTGAGCATTTTTTCATGTGTTTTTTGGCTGCATAAATGTCTTCTTTTGAGAAGTGTCTGTTCATGTCCTTTGCCCACTTTTTGGTGGGGTTGTTTGTTTTTTTCTTGTAAATTTGTTTGAGTTCATTGTAGATTCTGGATATTAGCCCTTTGCCAGATGAGTAGATTGCAAAAATTTTCTCCCATTTTGTAGGTTGCCTGTTCACTCTGATGGTAGTTTCTTTTGCTGTGCAGAAGCTCTTGAGTTTAATTAGATCCCATTTGTCAATTTTGGCTTTTGTTGCCATTGCTTTTGGTGTTTTAGACATGAAGTCCTTGCCCATGCCTATGTCCCAAATGGTAATGCCTAGGTTTTCTTCTAGGGTTTTTATGGTTTTAGGTCTAACGTTTAAGTCTTTAATCCATCTTTAATAAATTTTTGTATAAGTTGTAAGGAAGGGATCCAGTTTCAGCTTTCTACACATGGCTAGCCAGTTTTCCCAGCACCATTTATTAAATAGGGAATCCTTTCCCCATTTCTTGTTTTTGTCAGATTTGTCAAAGATCAGATAGTTGTAGATATGTGGCATTATTTCTGAGGGCTCTGTTCTGTTCCATTGTTCTATATCTCTGTTTTGGTACCAGTACCATGCTGTTTTGGTTACTGTAGCCTTGTAGTATAGTTTGAAGTAAGTTGGTGTGGTGATTCCTCAGGGATCTAGAACTAGAAATACCATTTGACCCAGCCATACCATTACTGGGTATATACCCAAAGGATTATAAATCATGCTGCTATAAAGACACATGCACACGCATGTTTACTGTGGCACTATTCACAATAGCAAAGACTTGGAACCAACCCAAATATCTAACAATGATAGACTGGATTAAGAAAATGTGGCACATATACACCATGGAATACTATGCAGCCATAAAAAAGGATGAGTTCATGTCCTTTGTAGGGACATGGATGAAGATGGAAACCACCATTGTCAGCAAACTATCACAAGGACAAAAAACCAAACACCACATGTTCTCACTCATAGGTGGGAATTGAACAATGAGAACACATGGACACAGGAAGGGGAACATCACACACCGGGGACTGTTGTAGGTGGGGGGAGGGGGGAGGGATAGCATTAGGAGATATAGCTAATGCTAAATAACGAGTTAATGGGTGTAGCACACCAACATGGCACATATATATATATATAACAAACCTGCACGTTGTGCACATGTACCCTAAAACTTAAAGTATAATAATAATAATAATAATAATAAAAGAAAATACAGAAACTGAAGAAACTGAAAACTATTTTTGGATCCACATTAAGAAATCCATTTTCATGTGTTTTATGATCACACATAGATGCAGGAAGTATCTACAGTAACCCTCAGTAAAAGGAGCATTGATTTTTTGGACCAACAACAAAGCTCACGATATGAATTCTTGAAACCACTGACAGATATGTTCATTAAAGATTCCTGTGATATGTTTAAATATGGCTAATGTTTTAACTATTATATTTTCATTGGAGGAAGTCTAACCGAGAAAATTAAGCTAGCAAAACATAAACATTAATCAGAGTATACAACTATGTTTCATTTTAGAATACAGTCTGATAGGCATTTATTTTCCATTTTGCCATTAAGTAAAGAAAAATATTCCATGTTACGTTTGTAATAAATAAATGACTAGATTTATCATCTTAATTTATAGGATATAGTATTTTACATACTATGTTAATGAATATATAGAATAACTTTTAGATATATTTGATTATATAACTTAAAATTGCATATCCTGACAAGTGCTTCAGTGTGTAAAGGAATCAATGACTATTAGGTTCTGGAAGCATAATACGAATTTTTATGTGTAAATCGAAAAATTATCTCTGCAAATATATTAGTATATGCATGTAAATAAACCCATGCTCCAGAAAGTACCTTGTGTACTGTCATTAAGAGACATTTATACAACTGTAATTGTTAAGTACTTTGCAGGGTTGTTTTTATGTTTATGGAATTTTATCTTTTGAAAATATGTTGTGAAGAAACTAAGTTAATTTTTTTCATTAGAAAAGTGTTAACTTAGTGGTTTAAGTTAATAATCTCTTATTACTATCTTTCATTTTTTAAGTATTAAATCTTTGATTACTTAAACAATAGGGAATAGTTTACATATCCTATTTTTTTTCAAGTAAACTGTTAAACTGCCCAACAGAAGATTTAGCATGATGAAATTTATCACTGATGATTAATAGAGAAAAGGAACTAATACTTGCAGCAAGTAAGGTGTGGAAAAAAAGAGAATTGAATGTAGACTACATTATACTCTCGTGTTCTTCAGCAGGTGTGTTTCTATCAGTCTACAGCTTCAAGAATGACAGAACTCCGGAATTAGCTGGAAGAGGTAGTGTGAATGACACATAGACTGTCCATCACAGCTGGCTTCTAGAGACAGCTCAAACTCTGCCTACATGTGCGCTCTTCCACTGCCAGATCTATGTAAATGGAATCATCTTGTCTACTGTGGGGAAAAGGAAGAGAGATCAGATTGTTAATATGTCTGTATAGAAAGTAGACATAAGAGACTCCATTTTAATCTGTAATCTTACCCCCAACCCTGTGCTCCCTGAATCATGTGCTGTGTCAACTCAGGGTTAAATGGATTAAGGGCTGTGCAAGATGTGCTTTGTTAAACAAATGCTTGAAGGCAGCCTGCTCCTTAAGAGTCAGCACCACTCCCTAATCTCAAGTACCCAGGAACACAAAACACTGCGGAAGACCGCAGGGACCTCTGCCTAGGAAAGCCAGGTATTGTCCAAGGTTTCTCCCCATGGATAGTCTGAAATATGTCCTCATGGGAAGGGAAAGACCTGACCGTCCCCCAGCCCAACACCCATAAAGGGTCTGTGCTGAGGAGGATTAGTAAAAGAGGAAGGAAAGCCTCTTTGCTCTTGAGACAAGAGGAAGGCATCTGTCTCCTGCCCGTCCCTGGGCAATGGAATGTCTGGGTGTAAAACCCGATTGTATATTCCATCTACTGAGATAGGAGAAAACCGCCTTAGGGCTGGAGGTGGGACATGCTGGCAGCAATACTGCTCTTTAAGGCATTAAGTTGTTTATGTATATGCACATCAAAAGCGCAGCATTTTTTTCTTTACCTTGTTTATGATGCAGAGACATTTGTTTACCTGTTTACCTTGTGACCTTCTCTCCACTACTATCCTATTATCCTGCCACGCCCGATAATGATCAATAAATACTAAGGGAACTCGGAGGCCGGTGCCAGCGTGTATCCTCTGTATGCTGAACGCTGGTCTCCTGGGCCCCTTTTTCTTTCTCTATACTTTGTCTCTGTGTCTCTTTCTTTTCCAAGTCTCTAGTCCCACCTAATGAGAAACACCCACAGGTGTGGAGGGGCAACCCACTCCTTCAGTCTATATTTAAGGTTTAGTCATTCTGTACATTTCTTCAGCAATGAATAATCAGAAAGTCGGGTTTGTATCTCCACTGGTCTATTGTTCCCCTTTCTTTAAATTTGTCCTTAACCATCCGATCTATAGACATAGACATAGAGTAGCGATTTTTTTTCTTTTTGAAATTTCTTTTATTTATATATTTTTACTAAGATTTTGTCTGTATCTATTTGTTAGGCTACCTCAAAAATCCTCCTGAGTCACCCCAGGGACCCAAAGGAGGCTGTGCTTCCAGTGTTTCCTCATTAAAAGAAATCTTTTTGAAGAATTTTAAAAGAATACTAGCCTCACTTAATTATCACATTAATCTTATTACTTGTGGATATTCATTTATTAACTATAATTTCTCTTTTTTTATTGGATTCTTCTTTTCTTTCATCTTCAGTATTTAGACATATCTGTGATGATAGATCCAATTTTTCCTGTAAATCTGCTTACTTCTTATGAAGATACATCACAGTTAAATTATAACTCATATATAATTAAATCAATAATTCCTAAGACATACAATTTTGTTGTATGTATGCCCCTCAGAGGGTTCATGAGGTCAATTGTCTTACTAATTTCATCCTGGACTACGTCTATAAATCTTATCAAGTTGACAAAGATCTGAATAATTTGTTCTGATCCAATGTTCACAGTAAAGCATTCAAGTTCACTAATAATAGCTATCAGTTATTGAGCCTTTATCAGGCCAGCCAGTCAGTGTTCTAGACACTTTACTGTGCTGTAATAAAATAATAACTATAAGAGGTAAGGACTCTTGGTATCCTCATTCTATAAATGATGAAAGTGAGGCACCAAGAGCTTCAGTAAGTGGCCCAAAGTCACACAGTAATTGGTGAAGCTGGGATTGCAGCAGAGGCAGTGTGGCTCCAGGGTCCACAGTATTTACCACAGTGCTCTGTTCTCTCTCCAAAGAAGTCTTGAATCTTGAATAGGTACACAGTGCATGAGAAACATACAATCATTATTTGCTCACTGTTTTTGTCAAATGTCACATATAAAGGCTAGCATTTTTCATGTAACTGTCATAAGCTTGAAAATTGTTATTTAATAATAAAAATATGAAAAATGAAAAAATATCAGAAGAATAGAATAATGTAGGGCTGCACTAATAGTATCCTAGGTAATTTGGGAGGATTCTGAGTTCATCTAGTTCAATCCCACTGTTTTCCAATTAACAAACTGAGACATATTGGTCCTGAATATGAGAAATTTGCTCATTTAAAAAATAAAATTAATTATGTATTGGATTAAACCCACCACTTTCTCTTGGTTTTGTATTTAGTAATGTTACACATAATTAATATTCATTTTATTTAATCCTATATTTCTTCTTTTAATTAGTCTTCCTTCTTTCCTGCATTTCCTTTTTTCCATTTCAGAGCTTTTTCCTTCTTTCAAATCATTTTTTTCTTTTTTTTTTTAATACCTTAAGTTCTAGGGTATGTGTGCACAACGTGTAGGTTTGTTACATAGGTATACATGTGCCATGTTGGAAGATTATTCTTTAGAGCTCTGCTTCTATAGTTTGTGGCTGGTTCTAGAATTTCTATGTATTCTTTTTTTAATTAGTCAGAAAATTCTGCATTTTACATTCACTTCTGTGAGATTTTAAATAGATTCTATGTTGACATTTACATTCATTTAGCACTGTGAAGATGTATTTCCTTTGTCTTTCATTTTCACTGCTTCTTTAAGAAATTGTCAGTCTTATTCTTTTATTTCTTTTTTTCTTTCTTACTTTCTTATTTTGGGGGTTTGGGGGGACAGGATAATGTTCTGTCACCCAGGCTATAGGGCAACGGTGCGATCTCACCTCACTGCAACCTCCACCACCCAAGTTTAAGCAATTATCATGCCTCAGCCTCCTGAGTAGTTGAAATTGCAGGAGCCTGCTACCACACTTGGCTAATTTTTGTATTTTGAGTAGAGATGGGATTTCACCATGTTGGCCAGTCTCTTATCAAACTCTTGGCCTCAAGTTATCCACCTGCCTTGGCCTCTCAAAGTGCTGGGATTATAGGCATGAGGCACTTGCCTGGTCTTATTATTTTCTTGAATGCAGTATGTTCTTAAAATTTTTTGTCTATATTTTGCTTTTATTCTGCTGTCCCTTTTCTGTTTATCCTTTTTAAACAAACTATTCTTTTTAAAATTCATTCTTTGTTAAATTCTTAATACCTTATAAATTCATAGCTTAATATCTTTCAGTAGTTTTAGAGAATTTTGAGCTGTATCTCTTCAAATATTTTGCCTACCTGATTCTCTTTCTCTTCTTTTTCTGGAATTGTAATTAAATTAAAAGTATGTCAGAGTTTTGCATTATGCCCTTTATATCTCTTTTATATTATTTTCTGCATTTGCTTTTTATTGCTCTCTGTTTTGGTCTGCATATTTTCTTCTAATATTTCTTGCAGTACACTAATTCTCTAAATTTTTGTCTCTAATTTGCTGTTAAATTCAACCATTGAGTTTTTAATTTGTTATTATACACTTTAGTTTTTCAATTTACTTGGTTTATTTTATGATCTATCTTGTGTTTTAATATTTGTACATACTAAGCTTATTTAAAAATTCTTACTTTTCATTATCTGGATCAGCTATATTTGTTTTTATTGCACTTGCCTTTCCATCAGTTCATGTCTCCTATACTTTGTTACTTTTTTTGAGTGCCTGATTTTGCATATGAAAAGTTAAGGAAGTAATTCAAGAATTTTTTTGGTTTTTTTTCTTTTTTCCTCTAAGAGAGAATTTCCTGTATTTCTACTTGAGAGTTGAGATTGGAGAAGTAAAAAAAAATTCTTAGATAGTCTTAATCCAATCAAGATATTAGATGATACAAGCTGGACTTCAGTTCCTTTGAAGACTGCCCCATTGTCTGTGCATTCCTGCTCCAAGAATGTATCCCCTTGCTGTCTCAAATGAAAGCCTTGTTCACAAAGGACTCTTTTCCTTGGTAGACCTTCAATTTTACATGTTGTCACTTAGGGTAAAGCATCTACCAAAAGTTTCACACAGCTTTTCAGACTATCATTTATGGCTTTTAGAAGTATTTTGTGCTTTTGGAGAAAAGAGACTCCAAATGCAGGTTTTTGCTCTCTAGCTTTATTTTTCTTTTTTGAGATAGTGTCTTTCTATGTTGCCCAAGCTGGACTCAAACTCCTGGGCTCAAGGGATTTTCCCACCTCAATCTTAAAAATAGCTGGGACTACATAATATGCTGATATGGTTTTGCTATGTCCCTTTGCAAATCTCATCTTAAATTGTAATCCCGGTAATGCCCATGTGTCCTGGGAGGGACCAGGTGGGAGGTAATTGAATCACGGGGGGTGGTTTCCCCCATGTTGTTCTCATAATTGTTAGTGAGTGCTCATGGGTTCTGATGGTTTTATAAGTGTCTGGCATTTCCCCTGCTGGCACTCATTCTCTCTCCTGCCACCCTGAGAACAGGCATCATTGTAAATTTCTTGAGGCCTCCCCAGCCATGCGGACCTGAGTCAATTAAACTTCTTTTCTTTATAAATTACCCAGTCTCAGACATTTCCTCACAGCAATGTGAGAATGGACTAAGAAACATGTATTTTTCCTTTTAAATAAATAAATATGTATTGTATCCATATTTAACTTTCTAGTTTGGTAATATGTATATGGATTGCAGAGAATTACTATGGACTACGGCATATTTTTGGCAATTTCTACATTAGTTAATATTTTTATGTAATTTTTATAATTGGATCAAATAAATTCAGATTCTGGGCTATTGTAGGCATCATCTGATCTAACAAACACTTTTGTGTCACTCAGAGAAGTGGAAAGCGTTAGCAGTTATTTGAATTCAGCTAGAAGGGACATAGAGAATTATGGCTTATTTTTATATAAGTTCTCCATCTTGGAGTCACAATTTAATCCACAGTACTTTTGATTATGTCTGATTGTTCTTTAGAATTAAGGATATGTTTGTGCAACCTTTACCACTTACCAGTAAGAGAGCACAATGTTTATAGACATGTTTTTCAAATTTTAGAAGTGATACATAATACATTTGGGGTGGATGAATTTAATCCATTTTTTAGGTTAGTTGAAAATGACCAATTTTAGTGGAGCATGTTACATGATAAATACCTTAGTGGGTTCAGATAAGTATTTATGGGACTCTATCTAAAGCTCTTAAGACACAGAAGATCCAATATTTAACTAATCATGTGATGAGATGAAGTTGTTCAATGGAACCAATGGTAAGCTAAGTCACAGAAATCGCAATGGAAGCCCTTAAGCACTGCACCTTTGTTGGCAAATACAAATTTCTTTATTGTAGAAACAGTTATTGAATTGATATTGGAATAAAATTAAAGGATTGAGTGAATCCTACAGATCATTATGGTTATATCTGACATAGATTCAGGGCTTGATCAAAAGCCTACTTATAAATAGAATAATTATTTTCCTGATAGAATAACCCAGGAGATATCTGAACAGTTAAATTTCTTCCCAAGGCAGAGTACGTCTTTATTGGTATCTAGTCCTCTAAGTGTGATGTTTTCTTGTCATATCCTCCATTTTTTGTAAAAATTTGTGAAAGTTCTCAATTTACTTGGATGAGGTGGGGGAGATATAGGGACATGTTTTTAGTTAGGAAAGATGTGGACTTAGGGGTACGCTGTTTGAATGACATTTGAATGACTGAGAGACTGAAGAGTTTGGCTTCTGCCTGTGAGAATGCTCTGTCGCTGATTTTTCCATGAAGTTAAATTTCAGCATTTTCTTTGTTAGGTACAAAGCGTAATAGCTGGGGACATGAATGTCATCATAAGTCTTCAATCACAGTAAAGTACTTACGGTTGCTTTGCCATAATTGAGGAAACTTTCATGTAGCAAGTTTTAGTGTTGGTACATGTTTGTTTAGTTGTGTCACAAAATAAGGGGCTTGTCCAGGTTATTTTCCACTAATTAGGTCAAGTTTTACATAGTCATGGAAAGATAATAGCTTTGTTTTTCTACGAAGAAATTTTCCAGCAGGTGAGAGTATTCAACTACCTTTGTACATTATGTTTAAGCAACTTTACATTTTCATCTTCTGCTTTGGATAGTGCCATACTTCTCTAACAACTGAGATAATGAGAAGCCTGCATGGAACTGTGGAAACTGTAGCCACTAAGAACTAATTCTATATCCATGGATCAGCCATTCATATTCATGTATTTTATGATCACACATAGATGCATGAGGTATCGACAATAACGTTCATTGAAAGAAGCATTGTTTTTCTGGACCAAAATGTGAGTATTTGAAATAACTGACAAGAGATATTCATTGAAAATTCCTGATATGTTGAAATGTAGCTAATGTCTTAAATACCATATGATTTTGTTGAAGGAATTCTAATTGGGAAAGTAAAGCTAGCAAACATGAACATTTTTCAGAATATGCAATGTATATTTGGTTTTATAATATATAGCCTAATTTGTTTTCCTTTTCTACTTGCCAAATAAGAAGAAAAGCATGATTTATATTACATATGTAATAAACCAATAGATTTATAATCATAATCTTAGTTTATGGGATGTTATAACTTAAATGATATGTTAATAAAAGTGTACAATTACTCAAATATATTGATTAGAGAGTTTAAAATTGTAGATCATGTCAAGTGTGTTAGAGTGTGAAGGAACCAATGCCTGTTATGTTCTGGAAGCATAATATAGGTTTTTACTTATGAATCTAACAATAATACCAGAAAATATACTAGTAGATACATATGCTCAGGAAAGTATCTAGTCTACTGTCATTTAAATAGATTTATAAAACTGTGGCTGTAAAATCTAATATTATAGAGTTTTTTATTATTACAGAATTTCATCTTTTGGAAATGTTGTTAGAAATCTGTGTTCAATTATTGTTTTTCTAGAAAAATGTTAACTTAGCAGTTTACATTTAGCATTTAGCAATTTACATTGAAAGCCTAGTAATGGTATCTTTCAGTTTCTAAAGTATTCCATTTTTAATTACTTAAACTATAGAGGATAGTTTACATACCCTATTTTTTACAAGTAAACATTTAAATTGCCAAAATAATTATCGTGTTGAAATGTAGTTTTGATGATGGAAGAGGGAAAAGGCACTAAACCTTGCAGCAAGTAAGGTGTGAATAAACAACAGAATTGGCTATAGACTACATTATTCCCTTGTGTTCTTCAGCAGGTCTGTCTTTATTAGTCTATAGCTTCAACAGTCACAGAACTTTGCTATCAGCTGGAAGTGGTAACGTGAATTGAAATGTGCATCACAGCTGGCTTCTAGAGACAGCTCTGTCTCTGCACATGTCCTCTTACACTGCCAGATCTATGTAAATGGAATCATCCTGTCTACATTTGAAGTTTAGTAATTCTGCAGTTTTCCTCAGCAGCGAATAATCAGAAAGTCTGGGAATTTATCTCTACTTGTCCCATTGTTTTCTGTAATTGGTTTGTTCTTAAACATCAGATCTAGGGACTTTGAGAAACAATGTGTTTTGTATTCTTTTGAGTTTTCTCTTTCTTTGTTTCTTTGTTTCTTTCTTTCTTCTTTCTTTTTCTTTTCTTTTTTTTTTTTTTTTAGATGTGGTCTGTTTTTGCTATCTCTACCCCAGAAGCCTCCTGAGTCACCCCAGGGACCCACCGGAGGTTGCACTTCCAGTATTTCCACAGTAAAAGAATCTTTTTGAAGAAGATTTTTTAAAATACTAGCCTCACTTAACTATCCCATTAATCTTCTTGTTGCTTGTGGATACTCATTTGTTAACTACAATTTCTCTGTTTTCTGATTTTAGCCTTCTTTTCATTTCATGAACTCTCCCAAATGGTGGGTCCAATTAATTTTTTTACTGTAATTTTGCTTGTTTCTCATCAAGCTACATTCCATCACAGGTAAAATTACTACTCACATAATTAAATCATTATTTTATAAGACATATAATTTTATTGTGTGCCCCCAAAAGGCTTTCCTGAATTAAAGGTATTCTATCATTTTCTTCCTGGACTATGTGTATAAATCTTCTCAAGTTGACAAAGATCTGCATGATTTGTTCTGATTCTGTGTTCACAGTGAATCATTGAAGAACACTAATAATAGCTATCATTTATTGAGCCGTAACCAGGTGCCAGCCAGTGTTCTTGGCACTTTGCTTTGTTGTAATAAAACAATAACTCTAAGAGGTAAGTACTATTGTTATCTCCATTATAAAAATCATAAAACTGAGGCACAGAGAGTTTTAGTAAGTGCCCCCAAAGTCACATGGTAAGCGGTAGTGGTGAAGCTGGGATTGCAGCAGAGGCAGTGTGGCTCCAGGGTCCACATTATTAACCACAGTGCTGCACCCTCTCTCCAAATAAGTCTTGGTTCTTAAATACGGACACACTGAGTAGAAAATTTATAGACATTATTTGCTCACTGTATTTATGAAATCCCATGTACCCACAGGCTAACATTTTTCAAGTAGGTGTAGTATGCTTGGTAATTACTTAATTATAAAAACATGAAAAATAAAAAATTGTCAGCAGAATAGTATAAGGTAGGGCTGCACTAATAAGTAGAGAATTTTATATATATATATATATATATATATATACACACATATTATACTTAATAAGTATAAGGTAGAGCTGCACTATCATAGGTAGTTTGACTGGAAAGGATTCTGAGTTCATCTAGTTCAATCCCATTGTCTTTTCCAGTGAGCAAATTGAGACAGATGTGTGAGTGTAATTACATTTAGAAAATGACTCAAGCCCTTTGGGAGGTGGAGGCAGGTGGATCATGAGGTCAGGCGATCGAGACCATTCTGGCCAACATGGTGAAACCCCATCTCTACTAAAGATACAAAAATTAGCTGGGTATGGTGGTTCGCACCTGCAGTCCCAGCTACTCAGGAGGCTGAGGCAGGAGAATACCTTGAACCCAGGAGGTGGAGGTTGCAGTGAGCCGAGATAGTGCCACTGCACTCCAGCCTGGGTGAGAGAGTGAGACTCCATCTTAAATAAATAAATAAATAAAAAGTAAAAATAAAATGACTCAAACCCATGCCTTCTTACAATGAACTTGGAATTTCTCCTTCAGTATTTTTTTTTAATCTGGATGCTGAGGTTGTATTTTTGAACACTCTTAGTACCTGAACAACATTATAAATAAAACCACATTTCACCATTCTTTACCTCTCTTTTCACTGTATATTTTCTCCTCTCTCAATATCTAGCTCACCCCATGAGTTCTGCCAAAAAAGCAAACAAAATACCCCACTAGTTGCTGTTGTACTAGCTGGTGATAGGGATGACTTAGTTTAGTTCAGTTTAAAACTATGCTGAAAATTAGAATAGTAAATGTGTTAGGAATTGTGGTATAGGCAAGGATATAATGGAGAGAATTACAGCTCCCTAGAACTCGAACAGTCAGAGATTTTGTGGTTATTTATACTGGTGAAAGTCCAGTCTCTTGAAATTTAATGAGAGATTAAAGAAAACTGATTATTCTTTGAGACACAGAGGTCTGAATGTTTAACATTGGAATGTCATAGTACTCTGTGAGATATTTCAGAAGAGGTTAATTTTGTTGCTACACAGCTTATATTGTAAACATATTACAACTACTACAAATGTGATGGACTGAGTATATGTTAATTTAGTTATTTCAAGTTTATAACTTATAACAAGTTTATAAGAGTAAGTTTCTTGAGATCAGGAAACCATTCCCTGTCCATCAAAGCTGATTGGGGTGCAAAAAAGTAACATATTTTAAATAAGAAGTTATTAAAGTATGAATGATAGTTTCACCTTTAACTACTTCACTGTTCAGAACACCCACTAAGACTTAGAGATAGATCATTTATCTGTTGGATGAAAACAAAATCTTCTGAGGGATATAGAATTTTCAATGGAAGGTCTATTGGATTGTTTGGATGAGGAACTCAATAAAGACTTATTAAATGTTTACTGAGTATAAATGACTGTTGAAGATATAATGATGTAGATGTGCTCTGTGACATAATGGATGTATTTATATTCCTGTTCACTATTTCATTACAGCCCCTGTTCTCCTAAGCTCTCAATTCTGATATAAGCTTGAAAGTAGAGTAAATGAGACCGAGTAACAATGTTACAGAATTTGTCCTCCTAGGCCTCACTCAGGATCCTGATGTACAAAAAGCATTATTTGTCATGGTTTTACTCATATACATTGTGACAATGGTGGGGAACCTCCTCATTGGGGTGACTACCATTGGCAGCCCCTCCTTGGGCTCCCCAATGTACTTCTTCCTTGCCTGCTTGTCACTTATAGATGCCATATATTCCACTGCCATGTCACCCAAATTGATGACAGACTTACTATGTGATAAAATCACTATTTCCTTGTCAGCTTGCATGGGTCAGCTCTTCATAGAACACTTACTTGGTGGTGCAGAGGTCTTCCTTCCGGTGGTGATGGCCTATGATTGCTATGTGGCCATCTCTAAGCCACTGCACCATTTGACCATCATGAATCGACAGGTTTGCCTCCTTCTGTTGGTGGTGGCCGTGGTTGGAGGTTTTGTGCACTCTGTGGTTCAAATTGTCTTTCTGTACAATCTACCATTCTGTGGCCCCAATGTCATTGACCGCTTTGTCTGTGACATGTACCCATTATTAGAACTGGCATGCACTGACACCTACTTTATAGGCCTCACTGTGGTTGCCAATGGTGGAACAATTTGTACAGTCGTCTTTACCTTTCTGTTAATCTCCTATGGAATCATCCTAAACTCCCTTAAAACTTATAGTCAGGAAGGGAGGCATAAAGCCCTGTCTACCTGCATCTCCCACATCATCATGGTTGTACTCTTTTTTGTTCCCTGTATTTTCATGTATGTTAGACCTGTTTCCAACTTTCCCTTTGATAAATTCATGACTGTGTTTTATACAATTATCACACCCATGTTGAATCCTTTAATATATACATTGAGAAATTCAGAGATGAAAAATGCTATGAAAAACCTCTGGTGTAAAAACGTAAGTATAGTTAGAATAAGATTATCTCCCATACTGAACATGTTTGCTACTAGTTCTAAGGCAACAAATAGGCAGTAAATTCTATCTGGATAATGCAGTCAATTCAACAGATTCTGTAGGGCTGCTTCTCTCTATCTACATAAAGCCATCAGAAAAGTAGAATAAATTATCCTCTGAGACTAGAATCAATCTATAGAGAAATTCTGGGGAATGAATAAGTCACAGGTACTTGTCTTGGTATAAGTAAAAATAAAACCAAGCTCATCTTGTAACTTTATTTTTCGCAGTTTATACTGAAATAGGACTTAGAAGAAACTGATATATTATTTTCAAAAGAGAAAACACAAGTCACCTCTGTAGATATATTTTTACCCAAATTCATGAGAAAGCAATTTGGTTAATACTTAGAACAAATTTCTGGGGCCAAGAGGGTGGTTTTTAAATCTTATTGTTTATTATTCTATCTGAAAAGCAGCTTTCTGTATTATTATTTTTGTTTTAAGATTACTTCCATTCCTCAGGTCATGTCTATGCATTTCCAGTTCAGGGTATTTGGATGACAGATGATATTGTCTTTAATTACACTATTGGCTAGGTGCGGTGGCTCACGCCTGTATCCCAGCACTTTGAGAGGCCTACACAGGTGGATCACGAGGTCAGGAGTTCAAGACCAGCCTGGCCAAGATGGTAAAACCCCGACTCTACTAAAAATACAAAAATCAGCTGAGCATGGTGGTGGGTGCCTGTAATCCCAGCTACTTGGGAGGCTGAGGCAAAGAATTGCTTGAACCCGGGAGGTGGAGGTTGCAGTGAGCCAAGATTGTAAAGATACTACTTAAACATGATTTGTTGTGGTATAAGCAAAAGTTAGGTTTTCAATTTCATGTTAAAAAACAAGTTTTTCTCAAGGTGCAGCCACCTAAGGACATCAGAAAACAAGAAGAAGATTGAATTGCTTTCACTGAGATATAGAACATTGTCTATGCTTTGCAAAAGTTAATTTTTTGAAATAAATTTTATTATGTATGTCGGAAATACAGAAGATGATGTTATGGGATACATGTAGAGAATAGAAAGGTTACTATTGTGAAGCAAATTAATATATGCATCAACTAAAATACTCACTTTTTGTGGAAAAGCAAATAACATCTATTCATTTAGCATGAATACCGATAGAGTACAATTTTATTATCTATAGTCCTCACGTTGTACATTAGCCGGAGGATATAAAGTAACAGAAGCAGAAATGAAGGATGAACAAGTCTAGAGATATAATGTACAAGAATTTACCTAAGTGAAAAAATACTTTACAACGTCTATTACTTTAAAATTTTATAATTTGTATGCATACCAAATTGTATGTGAAATTCAGAATATTGTCAATGTAATTGAAACTACCTGTGTATAGCACCCTGATGCCATTCCTTTGCTTCTCCCCAGAGATAAACTCAACAATAAACTTTTTGTTAATCATAGTTAAAATAGTTTAACTACATATGTACTTTTCCCTAAAAGGTATTGTTTAGATTTTCATATTCCTTTCATTTATTAAAACTGGAGAATCACTTGAACCCAAGAGGCAGAGGTTGCAGTGAGCCAGGATCACACCACTGCACCCCAGCCTGGGTGACAGAGCAAGACTCCGTCTCAAAAAAAAAAAAAAAAAAAAAAAAGTATACATTAGGGGATGGCTAAATTGAGCTATTTAACATATGCATTACCTTATCTAGTTAGCATTTTTTGTGATGAAAACTCTTAAAATCTGCTCTCTTAGCAATTTCCAAGAATACAATACATTGTTACTAACTATAGTCACCATGTTGTACAATAAATCTCTTGAATTTATTCCACCTATACAATTGAAATGTTGTATTCTTTGACCAAAATCTCCCCAAACACCCTGGTAACCATTATTCTACTTCCTACCATTATGAGTTCAACTTTTTTGGATTTCATATATAAGTGAGAGTGTGTGGTATTTGTCTTTCCATGCCTGGATTATTTCGCTTAACACAACGTCCTCCAGGTTCATCCACATTGTCACAAATGACAGGATTTCCTTCCTTTTAAAGGCTAAAGAGTATTCATTGAGTATATATACACCACATTTTCTTTATCCATTTATGCATTGATGGACACTGAAGTTGATTCTGTATCTTGGCTATTGTGAATAATGCTGCAATGAATGTAGTTGTGCAGATATCTCTTTGACATACTGATGTTTTTTCCTGTTTTTTTTTTTTTTTTTTTTTTGAAACTTATACTCTTGTCACCCAGGCTGGAGTGCAATGGCATGATCTCAGCTCACTGCAGCCTCCGCCTCCTGGGTTCAAGCAATTATCCTGCTATAGCCTCCAAAGTAGCTGGGATTACAGGCATGCGCCAGTATGCCCAGCTAATTTTTTTTTTGTATTTTTATTAAAGATGGGGTTTTGCCAAGTTGCCAGGTTCATCCTGAACACCTGACCTCAAGTGATCCACCTGCCATGCCCTCCCAAAGTGCTGGGATTACAGGTGTGAGCCACTGTACCTGACATACTGATTTTCTTTCTAAAAAATATATACCTAGTAATGGGATTGCTGGGTCATATGATAGTTTTAATTTTTGAGAACCCTTCATACTGTTTTCCATAATAGCTGTACTAATTTGCATTACTAGCAACAGTGTGCAAGGGTTCCCTGTTCTCCACATCCTCACCAACACTTATTGTCTTTTGTCTTTTTGATAATAGCCAGTCTAACATGTGTGAGACAATATTTAATTGTGGTTTTAATTTACATTCCTCTGACGATTAATGATTTTGAGATTTTTAAATATACATATTGGTCATTTTTATGTCTTGTTTAGAGAAATGCTTACTCAGATCTGATATGGTTTGGCTATGTCCCTACTCAAGTCTCATCTTGAATTCACACATGATGTGGGATGGACCTGGTGGAAGTTAATTGAATCACGGGGACAAGTCTTTCTCCTGCTGTTCTCAGGATAGTGAATAAGTCTCATCAGATCTGATGGTTTTATAAAGAGGAATTTCCCTGCACAAGCTCTCAGAAACCTTGTCTGCTGCCATTTATGTAAGATGTGACTTGTTCCTCCTTGCCTTCCACCATGATTGTGATGCTTCCACAGCTATATGGAACTGTAAGTCCATTAAACCTCTTTCTTTTGTAAATTACCCAGTCTTGGGTATATCTTTATCAGCAGTGTAAAAACAGACTAATAGAGTAAATTGGTACCAGGAGTGGGGCCCTGCTGAATAGATACCCAAAAATGTGGAAGTGACTTTGGAACTGAGTAACTGGCAGAGGTTGGAACAGTTTGGAGGGCTCAGAAGAAGACAGAAAAACATGGGAAAGGTTGAAACTCCCTAGAGATTTGTTGGATGGCTTAGACCAAAATGCTGATAATGGTGGTATAGACAGTGAAATCCAGGCTGTGGTGGTCTCAGATGGAGATGAGGAATTTGTTGGGAACTGGAGCAAAGGTGACTCTTGTTATGTTTTAGCAAAGACACTGGTGGCATTTTGCCCCTGCCCTAGAGATTTGCTGAACTTTGAACTTGGGAGAAATGATTTAGGGTATCTGGCAGAGGAAATTTTTAAGCAGCAAAGCATTCAAGGGGTGACTTGGATGCTGTTAAAGGCATTAGTTTTATAAGGGAAACAGAGCATAAAGGTTTGGAAAATTTTCAGACTTACAATGTGACAGAAAAGAAAATCCCATTTTCTGAGGAGAAATTTAAACCGGCTGCTGAAATTTGCATAAATAATGAGAAGCTGAATGTTAATCCCCAAGCCAATGTGGAAAATGTCTCCTGGACATCTCAGAGACCTTTGCAGGAGCCGCTCCTAACACAAGCCTGGAGGCCTAGAAAAAAAAAAAAAAAAGGTTTCATGGGTCTGGCCCAGGGTCCTTCTGCTGTGTGCAGTCTAGGGACTTGGTGCCCTGTGTGTCAACTGCTCCAGCCATGACTAAAAGGGGCCAAGGTACAGCTTGGGCCATGTTTTCAAAGGGGGCAAGCCCCAAGCCTTGGCAGCTTCCCCATGGTTTTGAGCCTGCAGGTGCACAGAAGTCAAGAAATTGGGTTTGGGAACCTCTGCCTAGATTTCAGAGAATATACGGAAATGCCTAAATGTCCAGGCAGAAGTTTGTTGCAGGGCAGGGCGGCTCATGGAGTACCTCTGTTAGAGCAGGGTAGAAGGAAAGTATGGGGTTGGAGCCTTGACTCAGAGTCGCCACTTGGGGGAGCTGCGGAAATGTGAGAAAGAGGGCCACTGTCCTCCAGACCCCAGAATGGTAGATCCACTGACAGCTTGCACCATGTGCCTGGAAAACCTGCAGACTCTCAACACCAGCTAGTAAAGACAGCCAGGAGGGAGGCTGTACCCTGCAAAGCCACAGGGGCAGAGCTGCCCAAGACCATGGGAACCCACCTCTTGCATCAGCATGATGTAGATATGAAACAAGGATTCAAAGGTGATCATTTTGGAGACTTAAGAGTTCACTGCTTTTCTGGATTTCGGACTTGCATGGGGCTTGTAGCCCCTTTGTTTTGGCCAATTTCTTCTGTTTGGAATGGATGTATTTACCCAAGGCCTGTACCCCCACTGTATCTCAGAAGTAACTAATTTGCTTTTGATTTTACAGGCTCATGGGTGGAAGGGACTTGCCTTGTCTCAGATGAAATTTGGACTGTGAACTTTGACTTGATGCTGAAATGAGTTAAGGCTTTGGGAGACTTTTGGGAAGGCACGATTGATTTTGAAATGTGAGGACATGAGATTTGGGATGGGCCTTGGGTGGAATGATATGGTTTAGATGTGTCCCCATTCAAATCTCATCTTGAATTACCATGTATTGTGGGAAGGACCCAGTGGGAGGTAATTGAATCATGGTGGCAAGTCTCTCCTGTGGTGTTCTCATGAGAGTGAATAAGTCTCACGAGATCTGATGGCCTTATACATAGGAGTTCCCCTGCACAAGCTCTCTCTTTGCATGCTGCCATTCATGTAAGACATGACTTGCTCCTCCCTGTCTTCCACCATGATCATGATGCCTCCACAGCCATGTGGAACTGTAAGTCCATTAAACCCTTTTCTTTTTTAAATTGCCCAGTCTCAGGTATGTCTTTATCAGCAGCATGACAACAAATACAAGATCCTTTGCCTATTTTTTATTTGTGTTATTTTTCTTTCTACTGATTTGTTTGAGATCCTTATATATTTTGGATATTAAGCTTTTTTCGGATATATGGTTTGCAAATATTTTTCTTCTATTCTGTAGGTTGTCTTTTCACACTGTTGATTGTTCCCTTTCTTTACAGAAGGTTTTCAGTTCAATGTAATCCCATTTATCTATTCATTGCTTTTGGTTGCCTGTGCTTTTAGGTTCATATCCAAAAAATCATTGTCCTCAGCAGTGTCATGGAGATTCCCCCCTATTTTCTTCTAATAGTTTTATAGTTTCTGGTCTTACAGTTAAGTCTTTATTGTCTTTATTACATTTTGAGTTGACTTTTGTACATGATATGAGATAAGGGTCTAATTTCATTCCTCTGCGTGTGGCTAACTAGGTGTCCCAATGCCAGTTATTAAAGGCACTGTCTTTTTTCTATTTTGTGTTCTTGGCACCTTTATCAAAAACCAATTGACTATATGGCTGATTTATTTCTGGGCTCTCTGCTTTGTTCCACTGGTCTATGGAAACTTGCTGTTTTGATTACTATACCTTTATAGCATATTTTGAGAATAGAAACTTCTTAATGTAGTAAAATTTCTCGGTCTTTATATGTATAGTTAGCACTTCTATATCTTACTTAAGAAGTTCTTCTCTGTCATATGGCCAGGAAAATACCATTTTATATTGTTTTCTAAAGATTGTAAAATTGTGCAATTTTTAATTTTCAATTTTAATTCACAGAATATTTTTTGTGTACACTGTGAAGTACATGTTCAGTTTTATTATTCTCTTAATGTAGATACTTTGCTGTCTAAGCATCATTTATTTGTCAATCCTTTCACATAACAAGTTTTCATATATGTCTGAGTCTAGTTCTAGTTTATCCTGGCCAACTAATTCATTTATTTCTAACCTTGTTTATTGCTATAACAGTATAATAACTGTTTGAGTCTGAGAGGGCAACTCATAACATTTGTCTTTTTTAAAACATTAAGTGATTTAGGTTTCTTGGTCCTTTGTTTCTCCATATACATCTGGTTCATGTTATATACAACTTGTCATGTTAAAAAATAGCTGTTGGGATTTTTCTTGAAATTGCATTGATGCTATCAATAAATCTGGGAAGAAATGACATCTTTGTAATATTGAACCTTTCTACTTATAAATACAAGTTTGTATTCAGATCAGTCTTTTTTAACGGTCTTAAATTTTGAAAAATTTTATAAAAGTTCTTTTTGTTGCTCCTTGCAACAGCCTTACTGAACATAGATTTTACTAATATTTGTGAGCTGCATTATGTAAGCAAACTGGTATCACTTTAAATTAACAATTTGCATTCATTTTGTTAATTGATTTACCATTGATACTCCTTTTATAAATTTAATTTTCATATACTTTAATTTCATTGGCATGTTCAAAATCTTTCTATTGAGAAAAATTTGGAAATTAAACACAAATTTTTTTCTAGTTTTTATAGTTTCAAAGGGTTATACTTTTTATATCAATGATATTTGTCAATCTTATTTTATTAGAGTTTTTGTAATTCAAGATTACTTAACAATTCATAAATATTTTCTTCTAGTTCACTTAATTTTTTAATATTGAAAATTTGGACTGTACATATATTTATGTGTGGGGGGAGATTTTAGAGAAAAAGATAATGTGTGTTTTTGTATGTGTACATATGTATAAAGATTTAAAACTATTTTTCAAATGGTTTTCTCTTGCCCTAAAACCAATTTTTAAAACACATGTGCTAAAAAGTCCAAACTTCTCTAATCTAGTATGATCTGTTTGTCATACTTAATGTCTAAATATTTATATATCTATGTCTAAAGTATCTCTTTTGATTAACTGATTATTCCTAAGCCAGTACCCCACTATTTTAGTTCATGTAAATAGATTTTTATATTTGATAATAGGCCTGTCACTGAATATTTTTATTAAGCAACATTTTAACATTAATATTTGAATAATTTTACAACATTGCAGAAACCTATGAGGCTTTTGACTGACAATATATAAATATATAATTAATTTGAAAAATAATTGACATCTGAATGCATTGAATCATTCTATCTGGCAACATGAAAAGTGCCTCTGTTTATTTATTTAGGTTGTTGAGATACCTTGCTAATTCTTTTTTTGTTTTTATCATATTAGCATTTCACATTTTTTATTTCTGATTATATTTTGTAATTTGGGTTACATAAATGAAAGGTATCCTTTCCACATCATATTTCTAGACAATTATTATGTCTTACATTCAAGAAAGTTTAATCTTGAATTCAGGCACTGTACTGAACTCTCATTTAATATAATAGATTTTTATTTAACACTTTTGGATTTGCTAAATAAAACATCGTCTTAAGAATTTTTCTTTCAAATACTTTATATCATATTTCTCATTATATTAGTGTGTGTTAATTGAGATAAAAATGAGATAATAATTGGAAAGAGGAAAACTTGATTTATTTTTAGCTTCAATGGGATGCCTGTGGTATTTCCTTTAAAAATGTGCTCATTAAAAATTGTCACCCCCACCTATATTTCAGTATCCTGACAGGAACAGACACCACTCTTCAGAGGACAGCAGAAGGCTATTTATGAAGAGTTTACAGAGTTAATAACTTTTTTTTAAAAATGGTGAAATACCCAGGACTAGCAACAGTGGGAAGTCATGATCATCACTGGCTCTGAAAGGGCAAGAGGGGAGATTTTTCCAGAACTTGGTGATAGCTATAGCAGAGGAAGACAGATCACTGGCAAGGAGATATGACTTGGTTAAAGAGACTGGAAATTTCCAAACCATGCCCCACAAGGAAAAGTGCTTTGTATGAGTTAGCTTCCTAGAGCTGAAAACTCAGCGGAAACATTAGAAGTGGATCTGTAGAAGAAAATGTAGTATATTCACAGCAGTTCATCCTTTTTTGCTCCTACCATCCACTTTTGGCTTTTGGCCAGGAAGTAAAACTCCGTCCCCAACACAAGGAACATACTAAATCCTTTCAGCTTCCCTATCATGAATTGATTTCAAATTACACATACTCCCACCTCAAACCAAATTGAAATATGAACCACCAATGGTATTATTTGAAGTAACTATAAATAGAATTACCATTCAACCCAGCAATCCCACTACTGGGTATATGCCCAAAGGAATATAAATGATTCTGCCATAAAGACACATGCATGCCTGTGTTCATCACAGCACTATTCACAATAGCCAAGACATGGAATCAACCTAGATGCACACCAATGGTAGACTGGATAAAGAAAATGTGGTATATTTGTTAATAATTTTGGTAGCAAATATGATGTACTGCAGGAAAGAAAAAGAAAATGTGGTACATGTACACCATGGAATATGATGCAGCCATAAAAAGGAATGAGAACATGACCTTTCTAGCGACATGGATGGAGCTGGAAGTTATTATTCTAAGCAGGAACAGAAATCAGAATACTGCATTTCCTCCCTTATAATTGGGAGCTAAACAATGAGAAAACATACATACAAAAAGGAGAACTACAGACACTGAGGCTTACTTGAGAGTGGAGATTGGGAGGAGAGAAAAGATGAGGAAAAAATACCTTTTGAATAATATGCATATTACCTGGGTGATGAAATAATCTGTACTTCAAACCCCCGTGGCACCGAGTTTACCCATATAACAAGCCTGCACATATACCCCTGAACCTAAAATAAAAGTCATAATAAAAAATAATTAAGAGACTTGCTGAGAAGAAAGACAGTATGGCTAATACACAGGGTAAAAAAAATAAGTCAATAAATACTTTGCTTCAGACATTGGATTTATTGGAAAAAGGCTTTAAGTAAATTATTTTAAATATATTCAAAGAACTAAAAATAAGTGTATGTAAAAGACCTAAAAGAAAGAACTGTAGAACTGTGAAACAAAACTGAATTATTTATGTCAATAAAGATATAAAAACAAAACCTACAGTTGAAAGTACACTATCTGAAATTAAAAATGTACTAAAAGTGCTCAAAGCAGATTTGAGCAAGTAGAAAAAAGAGTCAGTGTGGTTCATTATAGGTCATTGAAATTATCCAGTTAAGGGACAGAAAGAAAAATAATATGGAAAAATTGACAGATGCCAAGAAACCTATGGGCCAATCCTAAGCATATCAACATACACATAACAAAAGCCAGAAAGTAAGAAGATAAAAGATATGAGTTAAAAATACTTGAAAAAATAATGACTAAACTTTAAAAATTGATGAAAAGCATTTATGTACACATCCAGGAAGCTCACCAAACTCTAAGTGGAATAAACTTAAAGAGATCACACAGCTGCTAATACATCATAAACTGTGAAGACCAAAGACAAAGAGAAAAAAATATATATTTTTGAGACAGGATCTCATTCTGTCACTCAGCCTGGGGAGTAGTGGTGTAATCATGGCTCACTGCAGTCTCAACCTTCTAGGCTCAAGTGATCCCCCTGATTTAGTTTCCAGAGTAGCTGGGACTAAAGATGACTGCCACCATGCCTGGATAGTTTTTGTATATTCTGTAGAGACAAAAGTTTTGCCATGTTGCCCAGGCTAGTCTGGAACTCCTGAGATCAAGGGATCCACCTACCTTAGTTTCCCAAAATGCTGGGATTACAGATGTGAGTCACCACACTCATCTGAGAATCTTAATGTAGAAAGAAAGAAGCAACTTATCACCTACAAGATATTATCAATAAAATTAACAGCCAATATCTTATCAGAAATGATGGATGGCACATAGCAATGGGGTGACATATGAAAGTGCTGAAAGAAAAAAAAATCTTCAAAAATTATGCATTATGTAAAATCATACTTTAAAAATGAAGAAAATAATAATATATTTCCAGGTAAACAAAAATTGAGAATAATTATAACTAGTAGACTTGCTCTATAAGATACAAAAGGTTGTCTTTTAGGGTGAAATGAAAAGGCACTAGAGAGTATCCTAAATCCCAATAAAGAAATAAAGTTCACTGATAAAGATAACTACATAGGCAAACATAAAATACAGTATAAATGTACTTTTTCTTTTAAACCTTTTTCTTCTATCTGATTTAACTGCATTAACGATAAGTAGAAATATATTTAATGCTCTTATAATGTATACAAATATAATTTGTATGACAATAACAGCACAAAAGAAGAGGAAAGGGAATGGAACTTTATAAAAGCACAAATTTTATTTATTGAGATATAACTGACACACCATAAAATTAAACATTTTAAAGTAGATAACTCAATGATTTTTAGTGTGTTCAAAAGTTCTGCAACTATCTCTACTATCTAATTCTGGAACATTTCTTTATCCCGTAAAAAAGGTTATTAGCAATTAACAGTCACTGCATTTCACCCTCATGCCCTGGCAACCACTAATCTATTTTCTTTCTCTGTGGATTTACTTACTGCAACTGTTTCATATAAATAGAATTATACAATATGTACAACATATGTACTTGTACTTGGTTTCTTTCACTTGGCGTAATGTTTTTAAGGTTCATCAGTGTTTTTGCAAGAGTCAATACTTTCTTTTTTATGGCTGAGTAACAAGACATTGTATGGATATGACACATTTTATTTATCTATTCATCAGCTGATAGGCATTTGGGTTATTTCTATTTTTTAGCTATTGTGAATAATACCATAATAAACTTTTGTTTACAGTTTATCTGGCATATATTTTTATTTATCTTGTATGTATACCCAGCAATGGAATTTCTGGATGATATATTACCTCTGTGTTTAAATTTTTAATTATTTATTCATTTTTAAAATTGACAAATATATTAATGGTCTACAACATAACATTTTGATATATGTATACACTATGGAATGGATAAATACAATGAATTAATATGCCTTATCTCACAAAGTCATACTTTTCTTTGTGTGTTGAGAATTTACTATTCTCTTAGCATTTTAAGTATATAATACATTGTTATTAACTATAGTCATTATGTTGTACAATAGATATCTGAAACTTATTCCTCTTATTTAACGGAAATTTTTGGTTTACATTTAACTTTTTGAGGAACTGTCCAACTGTTTTTCAAAGTGGCTGCACCCTTGTACAATCTTACCTGCAATGTATGAGTATTCAATATTTCCATATCCTGAGACACCTGTTATTGTCTTTTTCATTTTAGACATCTCAGTGTGCGTGTGAAGCAGTAATTTAATATGATTTTGATTTGCAATTTTCTAATGTATAATGATGTTAAGCATTTTTTCATGTGCTTGTCAGTCATTTGTATATTTTTCTTGGGGAAATATCTATTCTAAACTTTCGTCAACCTTTAAAAAATAATTGAGTTGTAGGACCTCCCTTATCATATATATGGTTTGCAAATACTTTCTCCCATTTTTTGAGTTGTACTTTTTGATGGTATGTTTTAAAATTCAACAATTTTTAATTTTGATAATGTGCTACTTGTCTACTTATTTTTTTATTATTTATGCCTTTGGGCATTTCTTAAAAATCGTGCCTAACATGAAGTCATTATGATTTACACTATTTTATCCAGATATTAGATATTTTTAGCTTTTACATTTAGGTCTTTTATTCATTTGGAGTTAATTTTGTATATATTGTGAGGTAAGAATCCAGCTTCCTTCTTTTATGTGTGGATATTCAATTGTTTCATCATCATTTCTTGAAAAGACTAGTTTCCCCCTTCAGTTTGCCTTGACACCCTTATAAAAAATGAGTTGACAATAAATGCCAAGGTTTGTTCCAACAGTGAGTTCTGTTCCACTGATCCATGCATCTAAGCTAATATCATACTGTCTTGATGACTGTGGTTTACAGTAGTAGGGAAACCAGGAAGTTCTTTTTCAAGATTGTTTTGGATATTTTGGACATTATACAACATGACCTTTTACTCCTAAATATTTCAACATGTATATCCTGTAAGAACAAAGACATTGACTTGCATAAACAGAGAATTATCAAATTAAATAAAATCCATACAACACTATTACCCATTATATGTCGGTATTCAAATAGCACCAACTATTTCAATAATGTTTTCTTTTACTTTTTGTTCCATTTGGAGACAAGGTCTCACCATTTTGCCCAGCCTGAGCTTCAACTCACAATTTTCCTGCCTTAACCTCCAGAGAAGCTGGGACTATAGGTATGTGACTCCACCCTGCGCCCAATAATGTTTTCTATAGAAATTTTTTGGGGAGTTCAGCATCAAATCTAGAGTTATACATTAAATTTAGTTGATATTTTGCTTTATTTTAACGTGAACAGCTTTCTAGTACTTCTTTAACTTTTTATTACATTAACATTTTGAGGAACATCTCCCATTTGCTTTGCAGAATATCTTTCAATCTGAATCTAATAATTTCCTTATTTTGAGACCAAACTTATCCATACCTGTCAGGCATGCTACATCCCAGCTTATCTTTGCCTGCATCAAATTACTGATTGAATTAAGGGTACAAAGTTTCAACCTGTTTACCTTGATTACGACATCTTTTAGGCCACCCCTACCTCAAAATTTTCTATAATACTGGCCTTTGATTCAATTATGTTCATGTTAATATCTCTCTCTATCCATTGCTTTGTTACAGTTGTTATTCCCTAGAGCACGCGCCAACAAATCCTGCATACTAATCTAGCAGAAACGACATTTTTGGGAACCCAACCTACACAATTTTGTAAATGTTCTTTGCTCTTGGTTCTCTCAGAGGGGGTCATGAATTGAATTGTTGATTCTCCTTTTTTGGTTTCTCCTTACCAGAGCTTTCTATGGAGTTACAATGATTTTTGTCTTCTGTTCATTTTGAAGTGCTGAAGTAAGGCTCTGTACAGATAGAGGAAGAGTTATGGTTTTTGGCTGTCTTCTAAGATTTTTAGTTCATAGGTGGCTTCTTTATAATTTTTTTAGCATAGTACAACATTTAAGTGAGGAAGGATGAATTAGAATACCTTTAGATTTTGTCATCCTTCTTTGTTTCCTCAGGACTTTAATTTCCTCTTATAAGTCCTGTACTTTCCTTTACCAGGAGGTCACCCAAAAGTACCTTTCCTTGCTACTCATCATCATCTCCCCGAGAAGTGATGCCTTTTGGAGAATATCATCGTAAGTGCTGCATATTTTCATTATTTCCCTCTGCTCAACATCCTGCTTTATCAGACATCAGACCGCTTTCATTAATGATTTTGAAATTAGTGTGGCTTACAATGTTGTGGGTGATTCTGGCTGTGCTCCATCTCCTTTGTGCTTCCTACTTCCCTCTCCTGTTCTCTACAGTCTCTTCAGGGTTCCCTCACCTTCCTCTCTGTTTAGAGCTGCAGAGATCTCTCTGCTGGGATTTGATGTTAATTTTTCTATTTAGAGGTTACTTGAGATTCATAGTATTCTCAGTGTCAGTTATGCTGCATGTCCTAGCAATGTGTGACATTATGTACTTGCTGTGTTGTATTTATTGAATTTTTTTTGGAGGATATGTAGAGATATTCTGACTTCAGGAGCTGCCATCGTTATGTAAGAGACACCTGAATATTAAGTGTCAAATATTTCTGTATTTAATTTTATTTTTTCTTGTCTTACTTCATAATAATAATTTTAAAATTATAGGTCTTAAATACTTGTTTCTGTAGTTCCTTTTAAGAAAGATGTTTCCCCCTCTGGACAAAATTTCTGAGTTGGGTTTGACATGTGGATGTTATCTCATCTGAGTTAGATTGAAACTTTTAGTAAATTGATTAGCAACAGTCTTGTGCTATTCTCATTAGGTATGTTTGCCATACACAAAGCCTTAAGCTTTCCATTTTACTCCAGTGCCTTCTTAGAGTTGAGAATTTCAAAAATATACTGATTAATCAGAAGCAAAGGAATCTTATTCATACAACTTTATGTCTTTGTTTTTAATAAGGGACTTTCTCTTTGATGTTGCAGTGCTATTATTTTGCACTTGATTATCCTAAAATAATTGTCCAGGAGAAACTTCTAAAAATATGGAAAAATATAGATCCCTGGAAAGATCATGTGAGAGGGTTCTGTTCTCTGGGGCATGATTCCTCATGAATTAATTTGGAACAAGCAGCCTTGGGGACAAACAGTTTGAACAACTCAGTGAAATATTTTGTTGTTCATTGTTGATTAAGTCATATCTTCTCTTACCTGGGAGAAGAGTTCTCCTCAGGTATTAATGTTACTGTCAAATATAAAATAAAAGCCATTACCTTACTAGACATGAAACATACTAAAGCAGCCATATGAACATATGAGTGCTTTTAAAATATTCAAAACAAAGACCAGTTTTTAGATTATCTTTGTGAACTATTGACTAAGAATGCCCTATTGACGAAGAATGACTAAGAATGCTAAGTTTCTGTAGATCTTGTATCTATTGACTAAGAATGCTATAAAAGATTTGTTCAACCCATAAGATCAGTAAACATAATAATGGGGTTTTAAATGTTTTTAATTTTAATATATATATTCTCAATGACAAGTTTCCAATATGGTGATTCATCAGTCATATCAACTGCTTATTCCTGAAACCAACTCTGGATAATCCCATAATCCAAATGAAAATGTTTACAAAAGTTGAAGATGATCATGCTTTGTTCAGGCAAAAGGAGATACATCCCTGTGTGACGAAACATTTGCACCTTTAGTGACCATGTGGCCTCTTCCTTTCTTTGCAGTCATGCCTGTAATAAAAGGGTGTCAATCCTGACTATCTTCTTCAAACTAGGCAGTAATCTTCTAGGAACAAACGAAAAACTGCAGAAGCCTGGATTTGGAACAAGTGACCAAGGAGGAAATAGAAAACCCAAGTAACACATTTACAAAAAAAATTTTACTGCTATTATGATAGGGGCAAAATTGACTTTATTTGAATGAGTTATGTATCTTTCCTAAAAAGTAGGCTTTATCATTTAATCTCAAGTGTTTTATGCCAGAACCTCCAAGAATAAGAGAGCATACACATTTTCTTCATTTTATAGAATATTATTAGAATAAGTACAATGGCAATAATTTTCCCCAAATTTTTAATTAGAATTGTTTAATTACATATTAAAATACAGAAAATGCATAGCACAACATAACATGACTATATTTTGTATTTATAATGACTTCATTTAGATTGCCTTATATAATTTAGAGAATACAACAATCATTATCTTACATCTTAATACACTGATAATAATAATAAGTATTGCCACAGTTCTTTATATTTTTATCTTGTATATAGTATTTTAAAAAGTCCTGATGTTTTATTTGTGTTGGTATTTTTTATTATGGTAAAATACACATAACACATTGTTGTGTAACCATCATCACTGCTCATCTCCAAACCTTTTCATCATCCTAAACTGAAACTCCATACCCATCAGACAATAATTTTTCCTTATCCCTTCCCCTTAGCCCCTGGTAACCACTGTTGTGGTGTCTTATAAAAGTGAGATCATAACATATTTGTCGTTTTGTGTCTGGCTTAGCATGTCTTCAAGGTTCAACCATGTTCTAGCATTATCACAATTTCATTGCTTTTTAAGGTTGAATAATATCCCCTTGTATGTATATACTACAATATGTTTATTCATTCTTTAATTGATGGGCATTTAAGTTGTTTCCATCTGTTGGCTATTGTGAATAATTCTGCTATGAACATCAGTGTCCAAATATTTGTTTCAGTCTGTGATTTCTATTCTTTCATGCATATGCCCCAAGTAACATTCACATTACCAAGTGAAAATTCACCATATGTCTTTCTCCGTAGCTCTTTGACATGTATCATTAAAACTAATTTAATCTGAAATACCTTTTTGTAGATTAGAGGATCAACTGGGTACATAACAATATGTGTCCAGTTTTACTCACTACATTTTTAAAACCCTGAAAATTAGGGCATATTAATGTAATTAACTCACAGGCAGAAATTGATGTTGGCATTTTCCCTAAGTTTCTGTAGATCTTGTACCTAATGGAATTCATAACTTCTTTTTCCATAGACACTAAATGACCCTTTCAATGAGGTATATGTGTAGGTCCATAAATTTACCTAGTCACCAGACTTTTCAGAACACAAGTTTTCATATTTTGTAAAAATTGTTATTGTGGGATACCTAACATGGATTCACATTTTTTGAGTATTTCTTAAATGATTCACTCTTTCTCATTGAATATGTTAATAAATTTGAAGAATCTTACAAATGTTTGAATCAGATATATATTTTTCATAATATATAATATTGATAAAATACAGAATTTGGAATCATTCGAGGTGATAATTTTCAATAGAATAATAGTAATGCTCCTAAGAACATTCTAATAATTGAAATATTTATTGAGTACTTGAAATGCTATAAACAAATAAGTATTATAAGTACAAAAAGGTCAACAGGAGAGATTGTCCTACTGGAAGTTATCTCTGAAGTTTAAAATCTGATTTTTTCACTTTTCTTTGGCCCAAATGTATAAAGATTCCTAGAAGCAAGTGCTGACACTGATGCTGACACCTCCTGAGTGACAGGAATCTTGGAATCTGATATTCTTCTATTCTCAACTCATTCAGGTCCCTCAATCAAAATGCTTACCAATATTTCATTCAGCTTATGGCCTTTACTTATTTCCATCTGCCTTGGCTAAGTTATCTCTTATTTTATTTATGTCTGCGCTTTTACTCTTTCTCTGATGTTTGAGTATGTCTTGGCTTGCCTTGATGCATAAAGGATAGAATAATCTCCTGACCATCACAAATGATCATCACTAACACAGAGCATATTTAAAATAATACTGCTAATACAAACTTGTGTGTATGACACATAAAATTGGGCCTGGATCACATCTGAAAGGCCCAACAGATGATTTGATTTATTTTACTCAAGTGAGAATGAATATTTTATATTTGGCATAATTTCAAATAGCCACAAACTAATAATATGAAAAAACCCTTATGTATTGATTACTTTAATCATCAAATAATCTTTAGCACATACTAAGCCTGATTTATATAAAAATGGTCTACCAGCAAAAATGTCATCATGTTGTTTGGGATACATGTGTCAATGATAAGAATCCAGAAACTCATTTATCTGGAAGGATCATTAGATTTGCAATAAGGAATTATACGGTGGGATGTGATTTTCCCGAGATGACTAAACTAAAAATCAACTAAAATTTTCAGATTTTTCATATAGAATTATTTCTACTACACCATGAATTTGCCTGGAGTCTTTATTTTTACATTGTGAATTAATCCATAATTAGGCATCATCAGTCTTAAACAAATGTGAAAAGTGGGGAAAATGTCAATGCAGTGCCCCTGCACTTTGATTTGTATTACCTGTTTATTTTTTCCTCTAATGACCTAGGTTGCAATAGATCAAAATTCAGTGTGTGTGTGTGTGTGTGTGTGTGTGTGTGTGTGTGGTGTGTTTTCAAATAAAACATTGCTTTCATTGGACTTTCATGGCTGGGAAGATTTTAATACATTTATTTCCATGCACTTGATCTCAGCTTTGAAATTCAGTTTAATTAAATAAAATTTAATAAACATTTAGTGAGCACTCACAATGTGTCTTGTTCTTTGAGTGAGTTATTCCTGGATTCTAGGAGCTCACAGTAGAGTGTTTCAGAATGGCAAATATCTAAACATTAGCCTGTAATTTTATGCTCCATATACTGGGTACTAATTTACGTAAACATATAAGTAAAGTCAACACATATGAGATTGTTTTCTTGATAGATCATGGAAGGAAAAATCCATTCAGGGAAAAAAAAGGGAAATACTATATAAAGGTCAAAAATCCAGTCTTTTTAAGAGACATTCTCTAGAAATATCTCTATTTTGAGGTGTAGAAGATTATCTCACATATATATCCACTCACACATACCTTCCAGTTAGAACACTGAAGCCTCATCATTGTAATTAAAGCAATAAATTTTGTAAAAATGAAAAGGATAATTGTGGGAGGAGATTCTAAACACTCCTTTTCCAATGAGCTGCTCTGTGTCGCCAGGGGAAACATGGTTGAGTAAGGCATCACATTTTTGACATGGAGCTTCTGACAAATAATCTCAAATTTATCATTGACCCTTTTGTTTTACAGGTTCTGACACCTTAGTCCAATACCTTCAGAAGAACACATGGAAAATAGGAAAAATGTGACTGAATTCATCCTCTTGGGGCTCACACAGAACCCTGAGGGCCAAAAAGTTTTATTTGTCACATTCTTACTCATCTACATTGTGATGATAATGGGCAACCTCCTTATCATGGTGACCATCATGGCCAGCCAGTCCCGGGTTCCCCCATGTACTTTTTTCTGGCTTCTTTATCATTTATAGATACCGTCTACTCTACTGCCATTGCTCCCAAAATGATTGTTGACCTGCTCCCTGAGAAAAAGACCATTTCCTTTCAGGGTTGTATAGCTCAACTTTTTATGGATCATTTATTTGCTGGTGCTGAAGTCATTCTTCTGGTGGTAATGGCCTATGATCAATATGTGGCCATCTGTAAGCCTCTTCATTATTTGATCATCATGAATCGTCGAGTCTGTGTTCTCATGCTGTTGGTGGCCTGGATTGGAGGCTTTCTTCACTCATTGGTTCAATTTCTCTTTATTTATCAGCTCCCTTTCTGTGGCCCCAATGTCATTGACAACTTCCTGTGTGATTTGTATCCCTTATTGAAACTTGCTTGCACCAATACCTATGTCATTGGACTTTCTATGATAGCTAATGGAGGAGCGATTTGTACTGTCACCTTCTTCCCTCTCCTGCTTTCCTATGGGGTCATATTACCCTCTCTTAAGACTCAGAGTTTGGAAGGGAAATGCAAAGCTTTCTACACCTGTGTGTCCCACATCACTGTGATCACTTTATTCTTTGTCCCCTGCATCTTCCTGTTTGCAAGGCCCAACTCCACCTTTCCCATTGATAAATCCATGACTGTGGTTTTAACTTGTATAACTCCCATGTTGAACCCACTAATCTATACCCTGAGGAATGCAGAAATGAAAAGTGCCATGAGGAAACTTTGGAGCAAAAAAGTAAGCTTAGCTGGAAAAGGGCTGTATCCCTCATGAGAATATGACATTCATTCTTTCACAGAAGCAAGGAATAATTTCACTATCCTATCGGATTACGTTTCTGTTATCATTCGCCTTTAGTTATTTAGCTTACTTATTCTGAAGCAATCATATACATTAATATTTATCTAAGTACAATATGTTAAGCCCATTACAGACCAAGATAATTGCATAGGTTTAACAGTGTATAGTGTTTTTTTAATCTTACTGTGTTAAGATTCTTTAGTAGATAACAATAGTTAGTTTTATTTCAAGCTCTTTTTAATTTTAAAAATCATTTATTTTTCTTTTGTATTTAGTTTAAATTGACAATAATTTGGTATATTTATGGAGTACAATGTGATGTTCTGATTTATGTATACATTATAGAAATATTTACTCAATCTAATGAATATATCTATCACCTCCCCAACATCGTTTTTTGAATTTTTTTTGTGGTGAAAACATCAGAAATCTATTCTTGTTTATGGGCTATGATATCTTTCTGGCACATGTAAATGTGACCTAAAAAATTTGTTAACTCTAGTCCGAGGGACTGATATTTTAAACTCGAAAATTCAGATTGTTAGAAGATTATTAATCTAACAGTAAAAATAAATGTCAAATCAATGAATTCAAAGTTTCATAGATATGTTCATAGCTGAGGCCAAATCTACTTTGTTATAAAGAAGTAAACTTTGTTAATTTTATACTGTGATGGAGTTAAGATGTCCAGATAGCATATAGTTGTTTTTGTATATTTCAATTAACTTTTGAATAGGAAAATTGTTCAATCCCATTCTGTATCTCTAGATCAATTGGCCTCCTCCAATAGTTGAAATACATGCTTAAGTCACTCGTGTAACAGTAGAGCCCACAGAATCTACCTACATTAAACTCTCTGGGTGGGCTTAAAAAAAACACAATGAATATTAAACATTTTTGTTACGGATTGCTTTGTTTTACACAATAAATGGCTTTCAGAATCTCTGTGAACTATATGTTCTCACTGACTGAAGTGATACATCGAAGGTGTCTTCTCTGTTTAGAGTTGCTCTAGAGTAGGTTTAGAGAGCTAATACTGTATTACAAAGATAATTTTTAAGGGCTCTGGCATTACATATTTCCTTGATGAAGTCAACCTACAGCATCCATGTTAAGGTAAAAAGTTGGTATCTTTTTTTCATTTTCCTTTCCTCAGTTTATAATAGATTTACTTAATGCACTTTGCAATATTAATGCTTCCAGTTTTTCAACACATATTGAACAAAAAATAAGCCATGAAATCTTATTTATTCTTTAGTGAAGAAAATAAAAATTGATGTAGATTATTTAGTAAGAAAGGAATCTAATAGCAGGAATTAGAACTTCATAATCATTGGAATTGGGGACTCTGGCATCTGGTTACTGGAGTGAGCATAGTTAGGATCAGGGATTTTCCACCCAAACCATGATGCAGAGATGAGGAAGCTAAACTCAGGAAGAAAGTTCTCTTGTCTTCTGCACATGCTTCTCAAAGTCCTCTCTTGCCCTGAGTTTTATATCAAGATAATTTTCTCTGAAAGTTTAAAGTTTTGCCTTTCACACTAACTTGTCTGGTCTCTTTACACCACATAAGGTTTGAATTTTCAGGAATAGTGTGAGGTGGAAATGCACTTCACTTTCTTATCATGAAAATAATTTTCCCATCGCATTATTGAATAATCATGTAATTGTCTACTACCTTGCAATACAAGTACTTTTATATATAAAATGCAAATATAAAAATTGTTCCATTTCCTACTTTTCAATTTTGTTCAATTAGTCTAATCATTTATTCAAGAAGCCAGTACTACAGTATGTAATTTACTGAGTGTTTCAGATACTATTGCTGTATGATGAATTACCTCAACATTTAGTGGTTTGAAACACTGACCATCACTTAATTATGTCAGATAGTTCTGTGGGTCAGGAACTTGCGAGCAGCAGCTCAGCTAGATACTTCTAGCTCAGGGTATCTCGAGATTGCAGTCAGAAATTGGCTGGTGCTTAAGTCATATAAAACGTTTCTTCAGTCACATGTCTGGTATGTAAGCTTGAAAGTCTTGAACGGTGAGGGCTAAAATAGTTGTTGCTTCTTGGGCATCTTCCCTTTTGTGTATGTAATTTTCCCATATGGGCTCTCAAGCATGCTGGATTGAGGATACTGCAGGTATTTCACATGGTAGCTCAGAGCTCTAAAAACCATGTGTCCCAAGAGAGTGAGCCAGGTGGAAGCGGTGGTGTTTCTTTGACCTAACCTTAAAAGTCACGTAGAATGATTCTGCCATATTCTATTAGTCAAGACACCATAAACTCCCACATGCAAGCAAAGAGGATAGAGTCCACTTCCTGATGGGAAAATGGCAATGCTTTGGAAGACCATATGCAACAAGACATACAGTTGCAGAAATACAATCTGCCACAGTATGCCCCTGCTTACAAAGCACACATCCTCCAATAAACATTGTACACTCCCCTTCCTTTTCTCCAGGCCCCCTTCCCAAGTTTCATTCACTCACAGCATCAGGCTCAGTTTGAGATCCAGGACCTCATCATCTAAATCATGTCCAGCTGTGGCTGAGGAGGCTCCTGTGGTGTTGTTCCTCCTGCAGTGTGGTTCCTTGAGTATTATTCCTTTCCATTGAAATTTTCAATTGGAAGACCTTTGAACTAAAGAAACAGGTTATCTGCCCCTTCCCACCCTGCCAACGTACGATGGTATGACAGGTAAGACATAACTCCTATAGATACATTCAGAAAGGAGAGGAAAAAAAATACAGTGGCTGTTCCATAGCAATTCTGAAACTCATCTAGTTACATATCTTTTCAGTTCTTTGATTATTGTCCAGCCTACTTAGGGCAGTGACTTTACATGACTCTTATTTCTTCTCTTGGGCTTTGGATTCGGTCTTCTCAGCTATCTGTTCTTTTCCATAATAAACCTGTGTTCCATAAAAAACCTTTGTTTGTAGATTAGTAGTTTTCTCCTCCTGCTTCGTATCCATAGAAGTTCGGAGGTCCAAAGTTATTTTATCACTTCATTGTAAACTGTCCCTCTTTGTCCACACTGCTAATAAATACATGCCTGAGACTAGGTAATTCATAAAGGAAAGAGGTTTAATTGACTCACCATTCAACATGGTTGAGGAGGCCTCAGGACACTTACAATCATGGCAGAAGGGAAAGTAAGCATACCCTTCTTCACATGGTGGCAGGAGCAAAACGGGGAAAAGCCCCTTATAAAACCATCAGATCTTGTGGAACTCACTCACTATCATGAGAACAGCAGCATGGGGGTAACTGTCCCCATGATTCAATTATCTCCCACCAGGCTCCTTCCACAACACATGGGGATTATAGGAACTACAATTAAAGATGAGATTTGGGTGAGAACACAGCCAAACCATATCATTCCTCCTCTGGCCCCTCCAAAATCTCATGTCCTCACAGTTTAAAACACAATCATGCCTTCCCAACAGTTCCCTAAAGCCTTAACTCATTCCAACATTAACCCAAATGTCCAAGTCCAAAGTCTTATCTAAGACAAGGCAAGTCCCTTCCATCTATTAGCCTGCAAAATCAAAAACATAGTTAGTTACTTCCTAGATACAATGGGAGTACAGGCATTGGGTAAATACACCCATTCCAAATGGGGGAAATTGGTCAAAACAAAGGGGCTACAGGACCCATGCAACTCCAAAATCCAATAGGGCAGTCATTAAAGCTTAAAGTTCCAAAATGTCCTCATTTGACTTCACGTCTCACATCCAGGTCACACTGATGCAAGAGGTGGGCTACCACAGCCTTGAGCAGATCTTCCCCCTTGGCTTTGAATGGTACAGCTCCCTCCAAGCTGCTTTCATGGCTGGCATTGAGTGTCTGTGGCTTTTCGAGGTGCATAGTGCAAGCTGTTAGTGGATCTACCATTCTAGGGTCTGGAGGATGGTGGCACTCTTCTCACAGCTCCACTAGGCCCTGCCCAAGTGGGAACTCTGTGTGGGGGCTCCCACCTCATATTTCCATTCGACACTGCCCTAGCAGATGTTCTCCATGAGGGCTCCACCCATGTAGCAAACTTCTGCTTGGACATCCTCTGAAATCTAGGTGGAGGTTTTCAAACCGTAATTCTTGATGGATGTATAAATGTCTATAAAGGGTACCTATATAGGGTACCTGATATCTGAAGTAAAGTTACTTTGGTATGAGGGACCAAGTAGAGCTATTTGGAATGAACCTTTATTTTACCCAAATAGTAAGCAAAAAGCAGCACCACATCCTTGGGATACTTGGAAAAATTAGTGCTAACAAGAAATTTGATAGATGCAGATAGTGATTCTTACCACATTTCCATTTAATTTACTTGTTTATCTTAGGAATAAGATGGAGAGACAGGCTTAATCTGTGTGGAAGTGGAAGTTTAAAAACCTTGTATCATTAATCTTTAATTTTTGTGATTTGCCTTTATAGTAGTCCCCTGTTATAAGCAGGGGATACATTCCAAGACCCCCAGTGGATACCTGAAACTGAGGATAGTAATGAACTCGATTGCTGTAAATCAGAATATGATAATGTTCACGTCTTTTACCTACAAATTTAATGTCTTTTCCATCTTAACTAAGCACTTATACATACAGAAGAGCTGGGCTCCTGAGTAAACTCCACCTTTAAACCTGGATCTGCAGCCCTAAGTGAAAACAACTGACCCTGGTTTTCCACCCAAACATTGCCTTTTTGGATTGCCCCACCCCTATCCTGTGCCCATAAAAGACTTCAGCTGACAGGGCAACACAAGCAGCTGAGTGTGGAAGATACAAGAGGCTGAGTGGAGAGCAGAGAAGCAACTGAGCATCAGAGACTATGGATAGTTGTGGCTAACTTCAGACAGTATGGCTTCAGGGAAAGATCACCTTCCCATCCCCTTTCCAGCCTCTCTTTCTGATGAAAGCCACCCACCACTCAATAAAGTCGTCCTTATGCATCTCCTTTCAAACAGTTCATGTGACCTGATTCTTCCTGGATTGGACAGGAACCTAGGTGCCAAGATGGCAGGGGCTACCACCCTGACCTTCCACTGAGCTGGTTGGCACTTGGCCATCCCTGGGTGGCAGAGCTGAAAGAGCATTGGTTGTAACACACTTGGATGCTGCTGCGGGGCCCACAAAGAGCCTGCTCCTGCCAGAGAGGAGTGACCAGCCAGTTCCAGTGTTTGTTCCCTCTGGTTCCCACACTTGCTCACTTGCATGCTCCCTCCCACGAATGGCTAGCAGTGAACTGAGTGAAATGAGCCACTCCAGTTCCTGCACATGAAGGAGGTCAAGGGAACTATCCCATCTCATTATCACACACTATGGCCATAACTTTTGTAATATGATGTGTGACAGCAAAACTAGCATGAATTTCTTTTTCCTCTATCACAATTTTACAAACATAAGATTTGTTTTTACCATAGATCTTAGCAACTTCAGCAGAGTATTTTTTTTCTTTTATTATTAAGTTGAGAACTTCTTTTCACTTAAAGGAAGCACTTTATGTCTTCTCTTTGGCATATCCAAATTGCCAGCATCATACTCTTGCACTATTTGTGCCCATTATTAAGTAAAATAAGAGTTACTTGAACAAAAGCAGTGTGATTTTGCAACTGTCAATCTAATAACTCAGATGGCTACTACAGGACTAATCTGCAGGGGGCATCTACAGCGCTGGACAAAGGGATGATTCACTTCATGGGCAGGAGAGAGCAGGGTGGCTTATGATCGTAACATAATACTCAGATTGGCCTGCAATTTAAAACTTACAAATTGTTAATTTCTGGAATATTTCATTTAATATTTTGGACCATGGTTGACCACAGATAACTGAAACTGTGGAAAGCAAATCCTCAGATAAGTCTGGGCACAGTGGCTCATGCCTGTAATTGTGGCACTTTGGGAGGCCAAGGCAGGTGGATTGCTTCAGCCCAGAAGATCAGCCTGGGCAACATGGCAAAATCTCATCTCTACAAAAAATACAAAAATTAGCCAGGCATGGTGGTGCATGCCTGTAGTCTCAGCTACTTGGGAGGCTGAGATGGGAGGATTACCTGAGCCTGGTTGGTAGAGACTGCAGTGAGCTGAGATCATGCCATTGCACTCCAGCTCAGGAGACAGAGTGAGACACTGTCTCAAAACAACACAAAATCAAAAAGCAAAACCTAACCTAAAAAACTAAAACAAATCAAAGAAACCAAAACAAAAACCTCAGATAAGAGAGGTCTACTGTATATATTAAGAAGCTAGAGGACAGAGTCAAAGGATGTATTTGGTTATAATCTCTCAGCATCTTCATTTCCAAAATGGCATCTCTCACTTGAAAAGCAATGGGGCTAATTGAAGCAATTATACAGATCAATTAAGCAAACAGAACAATACCTTTGGTTTGAATTATTCTTTTTTTTAAATTTTATTGTTATTATACTTTAAGTTTTAGGGTATATGTGCACAACGTGCAGGTTTGTTACATATGTATACATGTGCCATGTTGGTGTGCTGCACCCATTAACTCATCATTTAGCATTAGGTATATCTCCTAATGCTATCCCTCCCTCTTCCCCCTACCCCACAACAGTCCCCGGTGTGTGATGTTCCCCCTCCTGTGTCCATGTGTTCTCATTGTTCAATTCCCACCTATGAGTGAGAACATGCAGTGTCTGTTTTTTTGTCTTTGTGATAGTTTGCTGAGAATGATGGTTTCCAGCTTCATCCATGTCCCTACAAAGGACATGAATGCATCATTTTTTATGGCTGCATAGTATTCCGTGGTGTATATGTGCCACATTTTCTTAATCCAGTCTATCATTGTTGGACATTTGTGTTGGTTCCAAGTCTTTGCTATTGTGAATAGTGCCACAATAAACATATGTGTGCATGTGTCTTTATAGCACGATAATTTATAATCCTTTGGGTGGTTTGAATTATTCTAACAGATTGGAACTCAGGAAACTAATTCTTTTTTTAAAAATTTATTTTTTTAATTGTCAAATAATAATTGTACATATTCATGGGGTACAAAGTATCATTTCCATACATATAATGTATGGTGATTAGATCAGGGTAATTAACATATCCATCATCTCAAACATTTATCATTTCTTTGTATTGGGAACAGTCAATATTCTCCTTCTAGCTATTTTGAACTATGTAGTATAATATATATTGTACTATATAATACATATTAATATATAATATATATACTGTTGTTAACTATAATATACTGTTGTTAACTATAGTCATCCTACAGTGGCATAGAACACTAGAATTTATTCCTCCTGTCCATCTGTAATTTTATAGCCTTTAATGAATCTCTTGCTATCCCTCCCTTCCCCCTACGCTTCCCAGCCTCTAGTATTCTCTGTTCTACCTTTGACACCTATGAGATCAGCTCTTTTTAGCTTGTACCTATGAGTGAGAATATGTGGAGTTTAACTTTCTGTTCCTGGCTTATTTCACTTAATTTCCTCCAGTTCCATCTATGTTGTAATGAATGACAAAATTTCTTTTTTTTTTAATGGCTGAATAGCATTCCATGTTGTATATATACATTTCCTTTATCCATCAATCTGTTGTTGGAAAATTAGGTTGATTCCATATCTTGGCTATTGTGAATAGTGCTGCAATAAAAATGGGGATGTAGATGTCTCTTTAATACAATGATTTATTTTATTTCTTATTGGAACAGGAATTAATAAAAACCACAATGAGATAACATCTCACACCAGTTAGAATGGCAATCATTAAAAAGTCAGGAAACAACAGGTGCTGGAGAGGATGTGGAGAAATAGGAACACTTTTACACTGTTGGTGGGACTGTAAACTAGTTCAACCATTGTGGAAGTCAGGGTGGCGATTCCTCAGGGATCTAGAACTAGAAATACCATTTGACCCAGCCATACCATTACTGGGTATATACCCAAAGGATTATAAATCATGCTGCTATAAAGACGCATGCACACGTATGTTTATTGCAGCACTATTCACAATAGCAAAGACTTGGAAGCAACCCAAATGTCCAACAATGATAGACTGGATTAAGAAAATGTGGCACATATACACCATGGAATACTATGCAGCCATAAAAAATGAAGAATTCATGTCCTTTGTAGGGACATGGATGAAACTGGAAACCATCATTCTCAGCAAACTATCACAAGGACAAAAAAACAAACACTGCATGTTCTCACTCATAGGTGGGAATTGAACAATGAGAACACATGGACACAGGAAGGGGAACATCACACTCCAGGGACTGTTGTGGGGTGGGGTAGGGGGGAGGGAAAACATTAGGAGATATACCTAATGCTAAATGACGAGTTAATTGTTGCAGCACACCAGCATGGCACATGTATACATATGTAACTAACCTGCACATTGTGCACATGTACCTTAAAACTTAAAGCATAATAATAATAAAATAAAATAAAGAAATTAAAGAGTGTGTAAGCAGAAACTCAGCTGTATGTAAAAAAAACCAATTCCCCTGAGAAGAGAAAGAGCTGGAGTCCTTCAAAATTTAACTGCCTGTTTTTCTGTGGCTAGTGAGCCTTATCTCTCCTCCTTTCCCAGGTATTGTGAAGACCCTATTTCCCTAGATGTGAAGCTGCAAGGTCACAGATAAACTCAAGTCACAAAACATGTTTTTCCTTGAAAAGTAAGAAAAGATGTAATGCATGTCTCAATTGATTGAATAACTGCCTTTGTTTCTCGCTTCTGTAGTATGCTTCCCCCTAGACAGATCTCCCCCAACCCCACAAAATACTTAAAAGGTAACTTAACTCTTTGTTCAGGGCTCAGTCCTTTGGATGTTAATCCAATTGGACCAGTGCACCTAAATAATAAATATCCATCTGAACCCCACTGGTCTCTCTGATTCCTTAAAAATCCCGCAACATTTCTGGGAGCTTGCCTGGGATTGGAGACGACAGATTTGCTGTCTCCTTTGCCTGTGAGAATACAGCCCCGGGGCGGGGGGAGACCCAGCATCCAAGGCACACTGCGGGGAAGATTCGCCTGAATGGAGACCGGCTCTTCCCGCGTCCCAGTGGCCGGCCCAGCAGCGTAATGGAACTGGGGCTGGGGTTGCAGGATGATACCAGCACTTCAGGAACCATGGTAAGGAGCAAGGGCCCAAGGCAAGGAAGCCCGTCCCATAAGGATGAAGGGGAGCTTGATCACCTCCTGGGGAACAGCCACTAATCCAACCCAGACGCGGCTGGGGGTGGCAGGAGGGGCTTGTCAACTTGGATGAACCTCATGTCCCCACTAATAAAGTGAAAGTGGTTCACTGGATCTGGAGACAGGAACTAGTAGTGTGTCGGTGCATATGAACCTGCCCAGGACATGAGAGAGGCTCGTTTAGTCTGATGAGGTGCCCTGGGGTACGAGTGGTGTGTGTATGTGTGTGAATGTGGGAGCCTAACTAGGCCCACCGGGGACATGAGAGAGGCTCATTTTGTGTGATGAGGAGTGCTGGGGCAGAGAAGGAGTATGAAAGTGTGTGAAAGAGAGACAGTCTCAGGAGAGGCCAATGCAGGGAATGAGATGGGGAGGCACAGATCCCTTAGCACGGGCTGTGTGCTCCGAGGCGACTGAGGGAGAAATCAGACCTAGGACACTGCATATGGCTGACCTTAGGACCACCTTCGCAGCTGCAGCAGGCTGTGATGGGGAAGGCACGTTCCTGCCTAAGCAGCATCCGAAACTCCTGTAATAGGACCCATTCTGGTGGACCCGAGAGTGAAAATGAGAGTGAAAGTGTGCCGCAAGGGAGGAAATGGGAGGGAAAGCATCGAAACCAACTCCTTTGGAGTGCGTGATAAAGAATTTTAAAAAAGGATTTAGAGGTGATTATGGGATGAAACTGGATGCTCAAAAGTTAAGGACATACTGTGAGATAGATTGGCCTGCTTTCAATGTGGGTTGGCCCTCTGAAGGTACAATAGACATGGAAATAATTGGCCGTGTGTTTAATGTGGTCACTGGAGCTGGAGGACAACCAGGATACCCAGACCAGTTCTCCTATATAGACTCTAGGCTCAATGTGGCACAAACTCGCCCCAAGTGGCTACAGGCCTGCCTAGAGGGATTTTACAAGGCATTAGTGGCTCAGGCAGCCCAATCAAAGGAAGAAAGAAAAAACAGAAATAGGAACAAAAAGATGGCTCAATTTATAGCTGCTACACTAGCAGAAAGTAATCCTGGATTTGCTAGAAGGCGTGGCCGAGTCAGAGGCTGAGGAAGGGGGCAGACAAGACCGGGAGAGGAAAGCCAGTCCTGATTGGACAGAAACCAATGTGCAAGGTGCAGGCAAATGGGCTACTGGAAAGATGAGTGCTCTGAAAAGGAAAAGGATGAAAATGATGGTCAATGGTCTGACACCTGAGTGAGATGTTTGGTTGCTAGTCATGGCGCCTCAAAGGCAGATCCTGATTTGATTGGCTTAGCAGGGGCTGAGAATTTTGAGGACTGAGATAGACCGGGCTCCATCTTTTTAGGCCCGGGGAGCCTATGGTCTCTATGGAAGTAGGGGGGCGATTAATGGATTTTTTGGTCAATACTGGTGCTGATTTCTCTGTGGTAACTCACGCAATTAGCCCCCCTACAAAAAACTGTGCTACTATCATAGGGGCTCCTGGGGCCAAAGAAAAGAGACCTTTTTGAAAATCCAGGAGTTGTGTTATCGGGGGACAAGAAGTGCAGCATGAGTTTCTATATATGCCACGTTGTTCAATGCCCTTGTTGGGGAGAGACTTACTCCAGAAACTGCAGGCACAAATTTCCTTTACACCTAAAGGGAATATGACTCTGGAGTTTGGAAAATCTAAGGCGATGGTATTGACCCTGACTGTCCCAAGAGTTGAGGAATGGCGGCTATATGAATGTGTGCCAGAAGGCCACCAGAGCCAGACCTACACAATATGTGGGGGATGCTTTTCAAGGTACTGGGTGTATGCGCCGAGGACAACCCCCCTGGACTTGCTGCAAATAGACCCCCGGTGGTAGTAGAGTTTAACCCTCATGCTGCCCCAGTGTGAGTCTGTCAATACCCACTACCCAGAGAGGCAATTGATGGAATAACAAAGCACATAAATTGGCTTTATATGCATGAGATTATAGTAAAATGCAAGTCCTCATGGAATACTCCTCTGCTGTCTGTGTGCAAACCAAATGGGGAATACAGGCCAAGGCAGGACCTCCGGGTGGTAAACAAGGCCACTGTCACTATCCATGCCATAGTAACCAACCCATACAAAATGCTGGGACAGATTCCTGCTGATGACACTTGGTTCACATGTCTGGACTTAAAGAATGCCTTCTTTTGTTTGAGGCTTTCTCCCCAAAGTCAGCCTATATTTGCCTTCCAGTGGGGGCAATCACAATATACCTGGACAAGGCTGCCACAAGGGTTTAAGAATTCTCCTATCATTTTTGAGGAGGCTTTGGCTACAGATCTTGAGGCTTTGCGCAACCTAGTGACAATTGTGTGCTATTACAATACATTGCTGATTTTGTTATTCGCTGCCCTCAGGAGGGAGGAATGCCTCCAAGGAAGAAAGAGGCTTCGTCACCTGCTGTGTGAAGCTGGTTACAAAGTGTCCAAGGACAAGGCAAAACAAGTCTGTTTTCGGGAAGTTAGATATCTAGGATTCATGGTATCCCAAGGCCAGGGCAGGCTTGATAGTGCACGCTAGGAGGCTGTATGTGCATTGCCCACCCCAGTTAAAGGCAGCAGGTCCGGGAATTTCTAGGCGCGGCGGGATTCTGCCGAATCTGGATTCCAAACTTCTACCCTATAGCAAGGCCCTTACATGAGTCTACCAAAGGTGGGAAAAGAGAGCCCCTCCTATGGGAAAAGGAACAGGAAAAGGCCTTCAAGGATATAAAGGAAGTTCTCATCCAGGCCCTGTCACTAGGGTTGCCAGATATAAAAAAGCTCTTCTTTTTGTATGTGGATAAACAAAATGGCAGTCGGTGTCTTAACTCAATTGTTGGCCTCTTGGCATCGGCCAGTAGCATACTTATCCAAAAGACTGGACTTGGTGGCCTTAGGTTGGCCCCGCTGCCTCAGGGCATTGGCAGCTACCACAATGCTCATGGAAGACGCCAACAAGCTAGCCCTAAGTCAGAAGTTAATAGTTCGGGTGCCACACGCTGTAGTCACCTTAATGCAGCAAAGAGGACATTGTTGGCTGTCCAATTCTAGAAACTAAATAAAATTCAACAAAAAATGAATTGCATTTAAACCTCTGAAAACTTTTTAGTGTCCCTACTTGGTCACAATAGCCATGTAAAATTGAAATCTAATTTTCTTATTTTACGGAAGAAATAGAGGATCAGCAAGATTAAAAAACTAAATTATAGAACATACACATTGTCTTTGAGCCCAAATATTCTTACTCTGTATCCTGTGATATTTTCATTAGGCAGAATTCCTCGGGACTACTATTTGATTATGGTGTGGTATATAAAAGTATTTTTTGATACATATCATAAAAAGTGAAAAATTATTAGATTAAAAATTATTAGTGTCAATAAATTTTTTTTCAGCAGTACATAGTAAAATATAACCATAAAACAATTTCACTATTAAAAAGCTGGCCTTCAGCTTAGTTCCTAGAATAGGAAATCCTTTCTGAAAAAATGCTTTAGGAGACGATTCGTGAATTATATGGAAAGAAAACAGGAGTCATTCATGGTTGACCAAGAAAAATATTTCTCAGTTAAACAGCTTACCTTACTTACAAGATTTTGTTATGAATAACTTTTGGATCTTTTAAAAAATGTAGCCTATTACCAAATACAAATACATATCTCATAGATATGTTTATAGCTACCTCTTTTGACAGAAAGATCCAGCCTTCTAACTGATGGTTATATGTTTTATTTAAAAAATCAGTAGACTCTTTTATATGACAATATTTAGCAAGCATATCATGATTGTGGAAACAAGATGGAAACACTAGCTTCAGGATCAGAAGACATGGGTTTATTTCTTACTGTTCCACTGTATTCATTCCATGACCTTAAATAGCTCTCCCTATTTCTACAAGTAGTTTACTTAGAACATTTAGAAGGTGTTTACAAGTTCTGTGATTATGTCCATACTAAGATATTTATTACGATAAATATTGCTATATTTTATTCTACAACTAGAAGAGGGAAAGTTGGAAGGGTTTTTAGTGATTGTGTCTCTGGAGGCCAGCAGCTGAATACAACTCTAAACTTTTCAATTTTTAATAAACAACTTATGAGATGTCCTCCTGGAATAAAAGGGATTATATATTGGACTAAGAAAATATGAGCTCTGCTCTTGAGTGTTTTGTTACTTTGAGAATGTGTTCTTGAGTCTATTGAAGTGCATTAAACTGCCCATAAGAACACTGTCAGACACCTTATTTTTGTTTAATTAGCTCCTGACTTGGTTCTGTCAAATGTTAAATGTACACTCCACTGGTTTCTTACCAACTGTGATCTGATCCACAGGTAATTTTTTTGCTTATTCTGGCTTACCTTTTTAGTTGGAAAAATCTGTGTTGCTTTCTCTTCCGTTTTTCCCACTCACTTTTTGGATTTGTATTCTGGAAACAGACTTTTTCTTATAGCTCCAGGAACTCCTCTTTTGAAAAGTTACCTTTATGTTCAACCCTCTTTGACTGGGACCTAACTCTGTAGACTGTCCTTTCTTCACTCCATGCTACTCTACTCCGGGATCCTGGGAGCTTGACTAGACAGGTGTAGGGATTCCAAAGAACTCTATCTATCACCACTCTTAGCTATTCAAGTAGAGACTGGATGGCTACCTAATGGGCCATCATGAATGGAGTTTAATATTTTATTAGATTGGGCATGATGACCTTGCAAGTACATGCAAATTCTCTCATCTGGCTCTGTGCTTTCACTCCAGACTTGAAAGACAGTTCAAGACATTTTCACAGATGACAACTTAGCAAAATCCATGTTTATTATAGTTCTTTAGATAGTTTGAAACCCTCATTCAAACTTTGTCACCTACCATCGTAAATATTATCATGGCACTACACTAGGTAAATGTTTCTACTAGTAGATGATAATTCTAACATGCTTCACAATTGGCAACAACATAACAATTTCATGACACATTAGTTGTAAAGCAATAATTTAAGAATAAGAATCCTGGCCCAGAATTTAGAAGGCTTGGCTTCTAATTTTGCCTTGCCAGATGAGGTTCTAATTCCTTGATTTGGTTTTCCATGTAGTAAAGAAGGAATACTGATGCCTATATCTTTCCCAAGCCATAGGGATATTGTTAGATTAAATTTAAATGACTGAAATAAATGAATTTTACTACTCTGAATATAATTTAAGAATGTAATTATTTTCATCATTGTCATGTTAATCTAATTCCAGAATTAGCATGAGAAACAACTGCTTTGAAGTACTGTAAGCTACAACTGAAGTGAAGTGCCGCTATTATAATAGGAGTCATTACTATCACTTAATTTACATCTGAAATTAAAATTATAACAGATTAAAATTATGAAATATAGGTTAATAAGTAAATATTATAATGAAAAATTTAAAAGTCAGTTAACCACCCAAATGTTTAATTTATACAATACCAAATATCCAGACTCCCTACTAAGTTTATTTGATACATTATCAAATGTCCAAATTTATAAGTAGTCAACTTTATTTTTGACACAATGATTAATCTTCATGCAGACCTAAGCAAGCAGTTAAAATTAAAGATAAATGCTGCAAACATTCTCTTCTCATGTTCAGTTAAGTAACGTGAAACTAATTGGGCTGTAGGCAAGGTCTGCTAATAATAGTGAAATACCCGTGAGGTCTAATTAACCACAACTAAGAAACTTTGCAGAATTTGCCTGCAAAGAGGATATGTGGTAGCACTTCTAATACTCAAGAGAAAGGTACCATCCAAAGATGCCATTTATAAATCCACAAAGACCTACTGGAGCTGAGCTAGTTGGCATTTTTTATCTTACAGCTGCACTTCTTGATAAACTAACAGCTGCCTGGGGCTCTGGCCATGGAGCTATGCCAGACAAGTTAATAGGTGAGATTTGTTTTTTAAGAAATCATATAAACATAGAACCTCAGGATTAAATGGACCTTAAAAATCACCCTTCTTCCCCATCAATCTAAGGTTTAATTCTCTTCTTCTGCATTTAAAATATCAAGAAAGATAGAATCAACTGTAATATAATCCCACCACTTTAGAAGTAAAAATATTTTAAGGTCTTTTTTTCTATTGATATATATTTAAATTAATTAGGATCATATTATGTATTCAAATTTGTTTCCACATTTTCCCCACTTAACACTACAACATAAAAATTTTCATTTGATATTACGCAAATTTTAAGAACATTGTTAAAAACTACACATAATTCTGAGAGGCTTACTATATTTTACTTCCCTGCTTCTCTAATGTGAGACATTCCGTGTAGTTTCTAATTTTCTGCAGCTTTCAATAATTTTGTTGAACATATTAGTACTGAATGATTTTTCTCTTTTTAAAGTATTTTCTTTTAGGATTTATTCTTAGAAAAAAATATTGTGAAGTCCAAGTAAAAAGACAAGCTGACTTTAATTTATCCATGTTTATTTTTAGATCACGTTTATTATGTCTTCTCTTACTTTATGCACACCATACTCTATCAGATCTGCTTGGTTGACCTCAGAATAAGAGAAAACAATGAAGCGGCTGCACCTTGTTTTCACATATATACACAATTTTTATCCTGGACAATTAAAAAATAAACCCCTTTATAGACTTATTTTTCAAAAGAAAAATACTTTTCACAGAATACATTTTGTTATATTTATGTTTTCTGTATTCTTTTTTTTTTTTTTTTGAGATGGAGTCTCGCACTCTTGCCGAGGCTGGAGTGCAATGGCGTGATCTTGGCTCACTGCAACCTCTGCTTCCCAGGTTTAAGCGATTCTCCTGACTCAGCCTCAACGAGCTGGGATTATAGGCGTCCGCCACCATGCCTGACTAATTTTTGTAATTTTGGTAAAGATCGGTTTTCACCATGTTGGCCAGGCTGGTCTCAAGCTCTTAACCTCATGAGCCACCCGCCTCGGCTTCTCAAAGTGTTGGGATTACAGATGTGAGCCACTGTGCTCAGCCTTGTTTTCATATTTTTGGGAAATGTTTGTCTCCAAACTGGGATGATTTTTCCTTTTCTATTAATAATGCAGTTTTCTCAAAGCAAGAGTGATGTACGATGGATGTTAGGGAAGAGTGGGAGAAAAAGGCATGAGAATGTATGTAGCAGAAATAAAGTAGTAGAAGGGATTATTCATCTTGTGAGTAGGTGAATTGTTGTTATGTGGTAATAAAATGTCAGGGGAGAGCTGACAAAAGGGCTCTGTCAGGAACAAGTTTATGATTTCATATGGGCAAACATACATGAATAAGTAGTGTCCAATAAGTATTCACTGAATGAGTGAATATGCAAGTCATAGATACTTACTTATAGTAACTAGTAGATTTTATATGTTAGTGTTTGTGTACGTGTGTGTATATATTTGTATAGTACTTTGTCTTATCTAGCAGTCTATTTCTGTTCTATACATTGATTTTCTATTTTTAAAACTTTGAAAATAAGGGATTCTTTGGCTTTGACAGATTATGGACTGAAAAACTTCTCCAAGAGTTTTTTTACGTATATATACCTGTCTATAGAAGTTTTAAATTTACTGAGTTGAGACTGTGTTAAATTGTATGTAGAATGTAATTTTGAAGAATAAACAATATTAATTAAAGAACATGACTGGGCATGGTGGCTCACACCTATAATCCCAACACTTTGGGAGGCCGAGGTGGGTGGATCACCTGAGGTCAGGAGTTTGAGACCAGCCTTGGCAACATGGTGAAACCCTGTCTCTACTAAAAATACAAAAAATTAGCTGGGCATTGTGGTGTGCACCTGTAATCCCAGATACTCAGGAGTCCGAGGCAGAAGAATTGCTTGAACTGGGGAGGTGAAGGTTGCAGTGATCCGAGATTGTACCACTGCACTCCAGCCTGGGCAACAGAGTGAGACTTTGTCAAAAAAAAGAAAAGAACATTATAATTATATTGAGATCCAAATTACCCAGTAACATAGTCTTTCCTGCAGGCAATTGATACTTCCATCCTCATCCTATGATATATGCTAGAAACTATTAAACTGGAATGCATCTTCCTTTCAAAAGTTTGTTTATGTTCTCATAAGGTAGACAGCATGGATAAACAGAGTGGGAGGATAAGAGTACTTAAATTCCTAGGTTTATGGGCTGGGGAAACACATGCATCCTTACACATGGAGATGTAGGAAGGGAAGATGTAGGGGAATTCACCAAGCATGTATTCATTGCCTGGTAGGTGCCAGACACTGAAAATACTCTGTCAACCACTGCATAGTTACAGTGAGGAAAGCAACATGAATAGCATATTTGTTATGGTGGGTTCTAGGGAAAGTGTGTCTCTGACAACTTATGTTTCCCTAATCTGCCTGCTTACGATCGATATTTCTTGACCATGTCTTTCTCCCAGTTAGAGCTGTGGGTTCAAATGTAAATTCTGTGGGAAGAGAGAATAATCCTTACCTGTGTACAGCACTTTATAGTTTACAAAATCAGTCTCACAACTACAGTTTGTAAACTCACAGATGTAGAGGAAGGCTCAAAAGCATGGGACACTGTAGTAACTTAGCAAAGTCAAATGGAGTTGGAACAAGAGGAAGAATCCAGATCTCATGTATATAGTCAAGTATGTTCTCAGCAAATAACACAGAAACTGTTGCCTTATATATGTTTTACAGGTGATAATACTAGATGTATTTACGTGAAGAGACTGAAAGCATCATGGAGGAAGTGGAAATGAATAATTTAAATAATTAATGGGGTGAGGGAAGCCAAAGACATGCTCCACAGTTAACTACCCTATCTCTATACTGTGAAATTCAGACTGTAATCCTTTAATGATTAATAATAATCTTTCTTTATCTATCTCTTGTAGGTAATTCAGACCCTAATACCTGGAAGGTATTACTCTCTGAATGGATCACCTCATGCCTCCCAACAATGTGACTGAATTCATTCTCTTGGGGCTCACACAGAATCCACACTTGCAGAAAATACTCTTTATTGTATTTTTATTTATTTTTCTATTTACCGTGCTGGTCAATCTGTTCATTGTCATCACCATCTCCTGTAGCCCCACACTTTCATCACCCATGTACTTCTTTCTCACTTACTTATCCTTTATAGATGCCTCCTACACCTCTGTCACAACCCCCAAAATGATCACCGACCTGCTCTACCAGAGGAGAACTATTTCCTTGGCTGGCTGCCTGACTCAGCTCTTTGTGGAGCACTTGCTGGGAGGCTCAGAGATCATCCTCCTTATTGTCATGGCCTATGACCGCTACGTGGCCATCTGCAAGCCCCTGCACTACACAACCATTATGCGACAAGGGATCTGCCACCTTCTGGTGGTGATAGCCTGGATTGGAGGCATCCTGCATGCCACTGTGCAGATTCTTTTCATGACCGACTTGCCCTTCTGTGGTCCCAATGTCATTGACCACTTTATGTGTGTTCTCTTCCCATTGTTGAAACTTGCCTGCAGAGACACCTACAGACTTGGGATGGTGGTGGCAGCCAACAGTGGAGCCATGTGCTTGCTCATCTTTTCCCTGCTCCTCATCTCCTACATAGTCATCCTGAGCTCCCTGAAATCCTATAGCTCTGAAGGACAGCGCAAAGCCCTCTCCACCTGTGGCTCCCACTTTACTGTCGTTGTACTCTTTTTTGTGCCTTGCATATTCACCTACATGCGTCCTGTGGTCACCTACTCTGTGGACAAGTTGGTGACTGTGTTCTTTGCAATCCTCACTCCCATGTTAAATCCTATAATTTACACTGTGAGAAACACAGAGGTAAAAAATGCCATGAGGAGTTTGTTGAGGAAAAGAGTAACAGTTTGTGCATAATGGCAAGAAAGTGATGATATATATATAAACATGGAGGATTATATCTGTGGTAAATTGTGCAAGAGAATTCACAAATTTTACAGATCATTGACAAAAACTAAACAAACAAGCAAACAATTTAAAAAGGTCCCCAGAAACTAACATTTATTGAGTACTTAGTATTGGCTAGGTCTTTTTGCTAGGTATTTTGATGGCTTTTAACATACTTTACCAACATTTTATGTTCATGTGCATTGATTCTGGATATGCAATGGAAAGAACAACCATAAATCCCTAGCTTGATAATTCTAGAGTATGTTTTTTTCTAGTCTCACTGTTACTTTGCTAAATTCTTCATACATATGTTACATACGTGAAATTGACTTTTGAGTAGAATCTTGATCTCAGAACTTTTAAAATTTTGCTTGGCTCATGGTAAAGCAAAAAAGAGGCTAGAAATCTTTAGACATGTGTAGATGGAGGGTGACAATTGAGTGAAAGAACCACTGGTGATTTACTTCCTTTGTTCATTTGTTCCTTCCCTCCCTTTCTCTCTCTTTCTTTCTTTCCTTTCTCTTTCCTTCTTTCTTTCTGTTTCATTTCTCTTTCTTTTTCTTTCTTTCTTTCTTTTCTTCCTTCCTTTCTTCCTTTCTCTTTCTTTCTTTCTTTTTCTCTTTCTTCTTTCTTTCTTTTCTTTCTTTTTTTCTTCTTTCTTTCTTCTTCTTCTTTTTTTTTTTTAAGATTTTAACCACAGCATTTTTATTGGTTTCAACTTGGAAACAATTTAAATGTCTAATAATGGATTTAGTACTATAGTAATCTACATGATAAAATGTTATCCCTTTCTTTCTTCTTTCTTTCTCTTGTTCTTTCCCTTCTTCCTCTCTTTTCTTATTTTTATTCTTTCTTTCTTTTTCTTTCTCTCTCTCTTTCTTCTTTCTTTCTCTCTCTCTTTCTTCTCTCTCTTTCTTTCTTTCTTTCTTCCTTTCCCTCCCTCCCTCCCTCTTTGTCTCTCTCTCTCCCTCCCTTCTTTTCTTCCTTCCTCCCTTTCTTTCTTTCCTTCTTTCTTTCCTCTCCCTTCCCTTCCCTTTCCCTTCCCTCCCCTCCCCACTTCTCCCCTCCCCTCCCCTTCCTTCCTGCTTCTTTCTTCTCTCTCTCTTTCTCATCATCAATCTACTGAAAGCAAAGAGATACCCACAAAAAAGAAAGACATAATTAATAACCTATCTTAAAATTGTTTTCCTCGGTGTGAAAAATAAGCTGAGATTGCACTTAACTTGTTCTGATTTTCTTAAATCTCCTCATAGCTCACAGTTTTTCTTGAATATAAAGGACTTTGTTTTGTTTTCCTCACCAAGATTTGAGAAGCAATTTGAAGCAGCAAGATTAAACATTCTTTTATTTATTCTCAACAAAAGGCATATGCTAAGTTTCCAAAGTTATTGCTCATTAAATATGCTATATATATTTATATTAAATGCATGTCTTATTATTTATCAAATGCATTCACTTTAGTTAAGTGACTTAAACCATACACTAAATTGCCAGTTTCAAGATTACTGCCCCCATTTTATAGAGAAGCAAATTAAAGCTAGGACAGGTACACAAATTTGCTTGTTTCAGATCACACATCTGAGTTTCAGCAACAAAATTTGAATCTAGGTCTTCCAAATCTCAGTCGTACTTCAAATAAAACAGTTGTTCATGGTAAGTTTATGTCCATAGATAAGAAATTTATATGTTTCACTTTGTCCTTCAAGAAAGATGATGCCAAATTTGTTGTAGCCTTTTATCACATGTAGTATATATTACTACTGAAATATATTTCATCAGTAATGTTCCTATTTATGCATGGAAAATACCAGATCATTCTATGTTACTGTAAAACCTTTCATGAATCAAAGTTTCTCTGACTGTAACACAGTTACTTTTCACAAATGTTATCTTTCTCAAGCTCACTGGTCATCTTGACCTATTTCTTCCATAATTTGAGCACACAGTAATGCCAGAGCATGGAATTTCTGTTCTTTTGGGTGGGGAGATGACTGTGTATTTTAGCTTATGCATGAATGTTTAAAATTCATAAGAAATAAAACTTTTTTTCATAAAATGTAGGCCCAAAAGATGATATAATAAGCACTTAATCTAATAAAAATAATTAAATTTGCAATTGCTGGTGAGATTTAAATATTTCAACAGAATCTAGATGAAATAATTTGTGGTTCACTTTGTATCATGATTGTTAGATAGTGGCTGAGTGTAAGCCAGGGATAGGGATTGGAAAAGTGTTGAGAAAATGTTATTTCTATTCTAACACAAAAAGAAAGGTTTGAAGATGGAAACTAGGGCCAATGATTGTGTCTTAGGGGCTACACCAAGTTCCCAGTGGTGGGGTAAGAAGATTAGTGAGACACAAATTATAAATTGTCAACAACAAACTTGGAAGGTATAAAACTAAAAGAAGAAATGTAAATAAACCTGGCATTCTCAGTGGATGAAATCCTGCTGGTTTGTAAAGAATTTTGAAGAATATTAAGATATCCCTTTGCACCCATCATCAAGAGTCTCTCATGAGGACCAACTTCAATCTGATTATTTCTGGTGCTTAAAAATAAAATGATCTAAAAACAAGTATGTACATTTCCCCCTATAAATTAAACGGAAAAATAATATTTGGTTCTCACGTATAAGGATGCTTTGGCTTAATCTAAACATTCAATTCAGTAAAAATACTATGCATTATTTAGGTAAGGGGAGTGAGCTTACTATTGTTAAGACCAATTATGAAGCATACATAGTTAGGTTTTTTACATACTTTGCCTCCTGCCATGATTGGAAGCTTCCTGAGACCGACCCCCTCCCCCAGAAGCAGAAGCTGCTATGCTTCCTGTACAGCCTTCAGAACTGTGAGGCAAGTAAGTCTCTTTTCTTTATAAATTACCCAGTCTCAGGTATTTCTTCACAGTAGTGTGAGAATGGACTAATACTGATAAAATAAAATACATAAATTGGTAGATAGTATATCTATGGTGTTAAAATTTCAGAGGCAGGGTCATTAGGAGAACAAAACATCTAAAAAGCCTCCTCAGAAGGAAAATAAGGAAGAAAAAAAAGTTGAAGATCATTACTTTTATCCATGTCTACATGGTTAGGTAAGAACACAGAGTAACTGTGGTGCACTGAAAAGATAATTCAAGTGCAGAGGTCGGCCCATCACCTGTGAGCTCAGATCTAGTTAAATTGAGAGACTCTCCCTTCACAGGATACTTCTAGGGTATTCAGTCAAATATGTTAGTGAACCAGTTGTAACCTGTGAAATATATTGCAAATGTAGAATAATAATTTTATTACTATTGAAGGTTGAAAAAGAATGAAGGCCATAGGCCAGACATGGTGGGGCTTACACGTGTAATTCCAGCACTTTGGGAGGCCAAGGTGAGTAGATCACTTGAACCCAAGAGTTTTAAACCAGCCTGGCAACACGGTAAAACCCTGTCTCTACTAAAAACACAAAAATTAGCCGGGCATGTTGGTGCCTGCCTGTAGTCCCAGCTACTCTGAAGGCTGAGGCAGGAGGATCGCTTGAGCTTCAGGAGGTCGAGGCTCCAGTGAGCCATGATCCTGCCACTATGCTTCAGCCTGGGTGACAGAGTGGGACTCTGCCTCAAAAAAGAAAAACAAAAAGAATGAAGGCTATAAATCCAAATATTTTAAAAATTAAATCCATATTATTTAAGAATACTAACTGTTATGGAGTGAGAAGGAATTTAGTCCATTTTTTTTTTCTGGCTGAGATTCATTTTCAAATTCTTAATAATGGCAGCTGTCCTGAAGTTAGATGTAACACAATTTCAAGAAAAGTCTGAAAACATGAAGAGAGTATCAGACTAGGTATTAAAAAATTCTGTCCTGATACTTGCTAGGTGGCCTAGAGAAGTAGTACTTGCGTTTCTTCATCTGTATTGTCAGGCAGAAGGGTAACTGTGTGGCCATTCTGTTACTGAAAGACAGAACGTAGCTGAGGAGCAAATCATTGAATGGGGAATACCGTGATCTAGTTTTGTGCTTGTGAAGCATCAGCTTGGCTTGGCTCCAGTGAAGCTCCCACACGGAAAAAACTCAATCACTGCAGGGTCGAATGTACTGTGATTAGCTTCTCAGTCAGTAGCGACACAGCCTCAAAGTGAAACAGTTGGAATGAGGCAAGTATGCACCTTGTGGAATTCTGTGCTATTTCAAAGTGGCACTCTGCCCTCTTGTACCCCAGGCCCAGTATCCAAAGGTGGACATCTTATTAATAATGTTTCTTCTGAAATGTGGATTGGAAGCTGTTTAAAATTAAGCTCAAAGTGCAGCCAAATGGCAAGCGTAGTCCCATGAATGATTTTGTGGACAGCTTAGCTGGTTACCTTTGTTGGTAACTTTTCCTATTTAGATAAAATTTAAGCTTCTCTGCCAACCACAAGAGTTGTTTTTCATTTAAGTTCTTGGACACTTAAAACAACTATTTTAAATATTTCTTTCTTTTTTTTTCTTTTTTTTATTATCATACTTTAAGTTTTAGGGTACACGTGCACATTGTGCAGGTTAGTTACATATGAACACATGTGCCATGCTGGTGCGCTGCACCCACTAACTCGTCATCTAGCATTAGGTATATCTCCCAGTGCTATCCCTCCCCCCTCCCCCCACCCCACAACAGTCCCCAGAGTGAGATGTTCCCCTTCCTGTGTCCATGTGATCTCATTGTTCAATTCCCACCTATGAGTGAGAATATGCAGTATTTGGTTTTTTGTTCTTGCTATAGTTTACTGAGAATGATGATTTCCAATTTCATCCATGTCCCTACAAAGGACATGAACTCATCATTTTTTATGGCTGCATAGTATTCCATGGTGTATATGTGCCACATTTTCTTAATCCAGTCTATCGTTGTGGACATTTGTGTTGGTTCCAAGTCTTTGCTATTGTGAATAATGCTGCAATAAACATATGTGTGCATGTGTCTTTATAGCAGCATGATTTATAGTCCTTTGGGTATATACACAGTAATGGGATGGCTGGGTCAAATGGTATTTCTAGTTCCAGATCCCTGAGGAATCGCCACACTGACTTCCACAATGGTTGAACTAGTTTACAGTCCCACCAACAGTGTAAAAGTGTTCCTATTTCTCCACATCCTCTCCAGCACCTGTTGTTTCCTGACTTTTTAATGATTGCCATTCTAACTGGTGTGAGATGGTATCTCATTGTGGTTTTGATTTGCATTTCTCTGATGGCCAGTGATGATGAGCATTTTTTCATGTGTGTTTTGGCTACATAAATGTCTTCTTTTGAGAAGTGTCTGTTCATGTCCTTTGTCCACTTTTTGATGGGGTTGTTTGTTTTTTTCTTGTAAATTTGCTTGAATTCATTGTAGATTCTGGATATTAGCCCTTTGTCAGATGAGTAGGTTGTGAAAATTTTCTCCCATTTTGTAGGTTGCCTGTTCACTCTGATGGTAGTTTCTTTTGCTGTGCAGAAGCTCTTTAGTTTAATCAGATCCCATTCATCCATTTTGTCTTTTGTTGCCATTGTTTTTGGTGTTTTAGACATGAAGTCCTTGCCCATGCCTATGTCCTGAATGGTAATGCCTAGGTTTTCTTCTAGGGTTTTTATGGTTTTAGGTTTAACGTTTAAGTCTTTAATCCATCTTGAATAAATTTTGTATAAGGTGTAAGGATGGGGTCCAGTTTCAGCTTTCCACATATGGCTAGCCAGTTTTCCAGCACCATTTATTAAATAGGGAATCTTTCCCCATTGCTTGTTTTTCTCAGGTTTGTCAAAGATCAGATAGTTGTAGATATGCAGCGTTATTTCTGAGGGCTCTGTTCTGTTCCATTGATCTATATCTCTGTTTTGGTACCAGTACCATGCTGTTTTGGTTACTGTAGCCTTGTAGTATATTTTGAAGTCACGTAGTGTGATGCCTCCAGCTTTGTTCTTTTGGCTTAGGATTGACTTGGCGATGTGGGCTCTTTTTTGGTTGCTTATGAACTTTAAAGTAGTTTTTTCCAATTCTGTGAAGAAAGTCATTGGTAGCTTGATGGGGATGGCATTGAATCTGTAAATTACCTTGGGCAGTATGGCCATTTTCATGATATTGATTCTTCCTACCCATGAGCATGGAATGTTCTTCCATTTGTTTGTATCCTCCTTTATTTCATTGAGCAGTGGTTTGTAGTTCTCCTTGAAGAGGTCCTTCACATCCCTTGTAAGTTGGATTCCTAGGTATTTTCTTCTCTTTGAAGCCATTGTGAATGGGAGTTCACTCATGATTTGGCTCTCTGTTTGTCTGTTGTTGGTGTATAGGAATGCTTGTGATTTTTGCACATTGATTTTGTATCCTGACACTTTGCTCAAGTTTCCTATCAGCTTAAGGAGATTTTGGGCTGAGATGATGGGGTTTTCTAGATATACAATCATGTCATCTGCAAACAGGGACAATTTGACTTCCTCTTTTCCTAATTGAATACCCTTTATTTCCTTGTCCTGCCTAATTGCCCTGGCCAGAACTTCAAACACTATGTTGAATAGGAGTGCTGAGAGAGGGCATCCCTGTCTTGTGCCAGTTTTCAAAGGGAATGTTTCCAGTTTTTGCCCATTCAGTAGGATATTGGCTGTGGGTTTGTCATAGATAGCTCTTATTATTTTGAAATACGTCCCATCAATACCTAATTTATTGAGAGTTTTTAGCATGAAGGGTTGTTGAATTTTGTCAAAGGCCTTTTCTGCATCTATTGAGATAATCATGTGGTTTTTGTCTTTGGTTCTGTTTACATGCTGGATTACACTTATTGATTTGTGTAAGTTGAACCAGCCTTGCATCCCAGGGATGAAGCCCACTTGATCATGGTGGATAAGCTTTTTGATGTGCTGCTGGATTTGTTTTGCCAGTATTTTATTGAGGATTTTTGCATCAATGTTCATCAAGGATATTGGTCTAAAATTCTCTTTTTTGGTTGTGTCTCTGCCAGGCTTTGGTATCAGAATGATGCTGGCCTCATAAAATGAGTTAGGAAAGATTCCCTCTTTTTCTATTGATTGGAATAGTTTCAGAAGGAATGGTACCAGTTCCTCCTTGTACCTCTGGTAGAATTCGGCTGTGAATCCATCTGGTTCTGGACTCTTTTTGGTTGGTAAACTATTGATTATTGCCACAATTTCAGATCCTGTTATTGGTCTATTTAGAGATTCAACTTCTTCCTGGTTTAGTCTTGGGAGAGTGTATGAGTCGAGGAATTTATCCATTTCTTCTAGATTTTCTAGTTTATTTGCGTAGTGGTTTTTGTAGTATTCTCTGATAGTAGTTTGTATTTCTGTGGGATCGGTGGTGATATCCCCTTTATCATTTTTTATTGCATCTATTTGATTCTTCTCTCTTTTCTTCTTTATTAGTCTTGCTAGCGGTCTATGAGTTTTGTTGATCCTTTCAAAAAACCAGCTCCTGGATTCATTATTTTTTTGAAGGGTTTTTTATGTCTCTATTTCCTTCAGTTCTGCTCTGATTGTAGTTATTTCTTGCCTTCTGCTAGCTTTTGAATGTGTTTGCTCTTGCTTTTCTAGTTCTTTTAATTGTGATGTTAGCGTGTCAATTTTGGATCTTTCCTGCTTTCTCTTGTGGGCATTTAGTGCTATAAATTTCCCTCTACACACTGCTTTGAATGTGTCCCAGAGATTCTGGTATGTTGTGTCTTTGTTCTCCTTGGTTTCAAAGAACATCTTTATTTCTGCCTTCATTTTTTTATGTACCCAGTAGTCATTTAGGAGCAGGTTGTTCAGTTTCCATGTAGTTGAGTGGTTTTGAGTGAGATTCTTAATCCTGATTTCTAGTTTGACTGCACTGTGGTCTGAGCGGTAGTTTGTTATAATTTCTGTTATTTTACGTTTGCTGAGGAGAGCTTTACTTCCAAGTATGTGGTCAATTTTGGAATAGGTGTGATGTGGTGCTGAAAAAAATGTATATTCTGTTGATTTGGGGTGGAGAGTTCTGTAGATGTCTATTAGGTCCGCTTGGTGCAGAGCTGAGTTCAATTCCTGGGTATCCTTGTTGACTTTCTGTCTTGTTGATCTGTCTAATATTGACAGTGGGGTGTTAAAGTCTCCCATTATTAATGTGTGGGAGTCTAAGTCTCTTTGTAGGTCACTCAGGACTTGCTTTATGAATCTTAGTGCTCCTGTATTGGGTGCATATATATTTAGGATAGTTAGCTCTTCTTTTTGAATTGATCCCTTTACCATTATGTAATGGCCTTCTTTGTCTCTTTTGATCTTTGTTGGTTTAAAGTCTGTTTTATCAGAGACTAGGATTGCAACCCCTGCCTTTTTTTGTTTTCCATTTGCTTGTTAGATCTTCCTCCATCCTTTTATTTTGAGCCTATGTGTGTCTCTGCACATGAGATGGGTTTCCTGAGTACAGCACACTGATGGGTCTTGACTCTTTATCCAATTTGCCAGTCTGTGTCTTTTAATTGGAGCATTTAGTCCATTTACATTTAAAGTTAATAGTGTTATGTGTGAATTTGATCCTGTCATTATGATGTTAGCTGGTTATTTGGCTCGTTAGTTGATGCAGTTTCTTCCTAGTCTCGATGGTCTTTACATTTTGGCATGATTTTGCAGTGGCTGGTACTGGTTGTTCCTTTCCATGTTTAGTGCTTCCTTCAGGAGCTCTTTTAGGGTAGGCCTGGTGGTGACAAAATCTCTGAGCATTTGCTTGTCTGTAAAGTATTTTATTTCTCCTTCACTTATGAAGCTTAGTTTGGCTGGGTATGAAATTCTGGGTTGAAAATTCTTTTCTTCAAGAATGTTGAATATTGGCCCCCACACTCTTCTGGCTTGTAGAGTTTCTGCCGAGAGATCATCTGTTAGTCTGATGGGCTTCCCTTTGAGGGTAACCAGACTTTTCTCTCTGGCTGCTCTTAATATTTTTTCCTTCATTTCCACTTTGGTGAATCTGACAATTATGTGTCTTGGAGTTGCTCTTCTCGAGGAGTATCTTTGTGGCATTCTCTGTATTTCCTGAATCTGAACGTTGGCCTGCCTTGCTAGTTTGGGGAAGTTCTCCTGGATAATATCCTGCAGAGTGTTTTCCAGCTTGGTTCCATTCTCCCCATCACTCTCAGGTACACCAATCAGACCCAGATTTGGTCTTTTCACATAGTCCCATATTTCTTGGAGGCTTTGCTCGTTTCTTTTTATTCTTTTTTCTCTAAACTTCCCTTCTCGCTTCATTTCATTCATTTCATCTTCCATTGCTGATAATCTTTTTTCCAGTTGATCGCATTGGCTCCTGAGGCTTCTGCATTCTTCATGTAGTTCTCGAGCCTTGGTTTTCAGCTCCATCAGCTCCTTTAAGCACTTCTCTGTATTGGTTATTCTAGTTATACATTCTTCTAAATTTTTTTCAAAGTTTTCAACTTCTTTGCCTTTGGTTTGAATGTCCTCCCATAGCTCAGAGTAATTTGATGGTCTGAAGCCTTCTTCTCTCAGCTCGTCAAAATCATTCTCCATCCAGCTTTGTTCCGTTGCTGGTAGGAGCTGCGTTCCTTTGGAGGAGGAGAGGCACTCTGCTTTTTAGAGTTTCCAGTTTTTCCGTTCTGTTTTTTCCCCATCTTTGTGGTTTTATCTACTTTTGGTCTTTGATGATGATGATGTACAGATGGGTTTTTGATGTGGATGTCCTTTCTGTTTGTTAGTTTTCCTTCTAACAGACAGGACCCTCAGCTGCAGGTCTGTTGGAGTACCCTGCAGTGTGAGGTGTCAGTGTGCCCCTGCTGGGGGGTGCCTCCCAGTTAGGCTGCTTGGGGGTCAGGGTTCAGAGACCCACTTGAGGAGGCTGTCTGCCTGTTCTCAGATCTCCAGCTGCGTACTGGGAGAACCACTGCTGTCTTCAAAGCTGTCAGACAGGGACATTTAAGTCTGCAGAGGTTACTGCTGTCTTTTTGTTTGTCTGTGCCCTGCCCCCAGAGGTGGAGCTTACAGAGGCATGCAGGCCTCCTTGAGCTGTGGTGGGCTCCACCCAGTTGGAGCTTCCCGGATGCTTTGTTTACCTAAGCAAGGCTAGGCAATGGCAGGCACCCCTCCCCCAGCCTTGCTGCTGCCTTGCAGTTTGATCTCAGACTGCTGTGCTAGCAATCAGTGAGACTCCTTGGGCGTAGGACCCTCCGAGCCAGGTGCAGGACATAATCTCATGGTGGGCCGTTTTTTAAGCCCGTCGGAAAAGCGCAGTATTCGGGTGGGAGTGACCCGATTTTCCAGGTGCCATCCGTCACCCCTTTCTTTGATTAGGAAAGGGAACTCCCTGACCCCTTGCGCGCTTCCCAAGTGAGACAATGCCTCGCTCTGCTTCGACTCGTGCATGGTGTGCACACCCACTGACCTGTGCCCACTGTCTGGCACTCCCTAGTGAGATGAACCCAGTACCTCAGATGGAAATGCAGAAATCACCCGTCTTCTGCGTCGCTCACGCTGGGAGCTGTAGACCGGAGCTGTTCCTATTCGGCCATCTTGGCTCCTTAAATATTTCTTTAAAATCACTAGAAACTCTAGCCCTATCAACTTTCCATTAAATGATGAGATGATTTATTTTTTTGGGCGGTCCTTACTTACTTTGACACTCTAATGTGTTGTGATTCCTAGCTCTTCTGTAGAAGAAAGTTCACGTGAGTACGTACTGAATGGAGCCAGACTTTCGGTCCCACTGACATGATCTTAAGAAAGTTTACTTGCATAATCTCTTCCTTCTACTTAGCGGGATCATCAGGTAACTGGCTTTTGGGAGTCACAGAGATGACACCAAACACCAAATGAACCTTGGTGATGGCCTTAAATTTTTATTTGAGCATTAAACATGTTCCTATTAATTTGAGCTACTATTTTGAAACTGTTAAAATAATTGAATCACCTAATTGCATGCACTATCATATCATGCTTAAAATGTCCATTAATTTCCTTGTTTTATTTGTATATGCAAATTCAGATCTCAGAATGGAGAGACTTTATCAACAATTTCTAGCTTGATTTGCTTTAATCTTTTTGACAAGCTATCAAAATTATGTATCTACCTTTTGGCCTCTATCCAGATAATTAAGATTAGAAAATAAAATAGTGTATTAATATTCTAGAGATGTGCTCTTAGGAAAAGGAGGAATAGGAATAGCTGGTATGCCTAGTATGGTTTTCAGAGAGATCTTCTGTTTCTCTTCTTTCATTTGACTCTCTCTCTGTGTATATATATTATATATGCATTTCTGCTTTCCTCTTGTTCCAGCTTCATTTAATCTTTATTTTTCTACTAATCAGTTTTAAGAAAGAAATTATGTTGTGTCTATTTGAATTAGTTAATAATTCAAATTCAGGTTTTCATTTTTAATGAAAAGATGAATTACATTGTAAAAATGTATTTATCTATATAAAAACATGCACATTTATTTGTGAGCAGCCCTACCCACAGACGTGATGTTGGTTCTGAGGATGATGCTGGTGATTTGCTTGGGAATGGTATGGTGAAATCAAGAAAGCTTGTTTAGGGACTAAGCCCTCTTCCTCTGGAAGCATTCCAAGAAAACATCAACATTTTAATCTACAGTGTTATAGTAATTTTCATCCTAGAAAAGTGCTATGAAGGTAATTCTCCCTCCACTCATCTCTCAAGGAAAGAAAAGTGAATTAAGAAAATTAATAATGGTGCAGATGTTTAGGGTAGATATCTTCCAAGGAACACAAGGTCACAGATTGCTAGTTAAAAATGATGACCCAGAGTCACTCACTGAACACACCACTGCCACCTTTTTACCATTCAAGATTTTACTGAAGAAATTATTTAGCCCCCATAAGGAATTCAGACACAAGATAGACATACCAGCTATAAGGTGAGTTTCCTGGATTCAACTGACTATCACTTCCGAACTGTATCACTGTGAGCAAATTAATTATTTTGCTTTTTTGAAGCCATAAAACGTGTCACATCATAGTCAGATATGAAGACTAAACATGTAAACAGCTATAAAATATTTGCAAAATGTTTGGTAGGTAGCAAGTGCTAACTAATGTATTAATTATCAGTAAGTTCAATCTGAATATCTGTGTATAAATGATGTATCTATATATAGATATTACACTGATTTTAATTTAGCTTTATTTGGAGACCAAAAATATGTTTATTGTTTATATCATCAATTAAATTCTATGATTGAATAATTGAATGAATGCAAATGAAAACAACATATTATTTTTCATTTTATTATTTGGTGGATATAACCAAGATTGATAATATTTAGTGTGAGTAAGGCTATGCGGAAGATTACTCTTTAATATAATATTAATGGTGATAAAATCTAGTATAGGATTTCGAGAGTAACATTATAGAATCTATCAATGTGAAGCATATACATTCTTTTTGTCTTTGTGATGACATTTCTAGGAATTTCTCTAACTGAAATATTCAAATCAGTAAGTAAAGATGTCTGTAAAGTGTTGTTCATAGCAACATTATGTGTAAGGTGGGATATTATAAACAACATAATGTTAAGTAAAAATGCATTGATTAAAAGAATTGTAATGCAACTATAAAATGAAATAATATTAGGCAATTTAAGAAAAGGATAATTCATAAATACTGTCATTAGATAATGCCCACCCATGCAAACAAATTAAAATTTCAAGCATATTAATATATTTTATGTATTTTTATATAAAAATGACTGCACTTATACAATATACCTACATACAAATGCCCTTCTGAAGAACATGAACTAAACTTTTTTTTTATTTTAAAATTTTTAATTAACAAAAAACAATTATCTATGTTTATGGGGTACAATATAATGTTTGGATATATCCATACATTGTGGAATGATTAAATGAAGTTACTTATATCCATCACTAGAGAAGCAAGTGAGTCCTTGGGATTGGAAGTATCCTTTGACTTTAACCTTTCCATTACTTTGTATAAAATATTTTTCAAGAGCCATTCTTTGCATTCATAATTTATAAGAATGCCAGTAAAAAACACTTGTTTTATTTAAATAATTTTACTTTTGGTTAGAACTGCAGGGTGTTTTAGGAAATGGTTTTGGAAGACTTGTCTTTTAAAGTCAATTCAAAAACTTACATTCTGCTGCGTGTTGGGAAATCATTAGGCTGATATTCTGCTAGCCAATAGAGTATTTAATAGAAGTATATTGAAACACATGTTTCTTGAAGATATATTCGAAGGCAGGAAATTTATTTTATTTTATTTTACTTTAAGTTTTGGTATACATGTGTAGAACGTGCAGGTTTGTTACATAGGTATACGTGTGCCATGGTGGTTTGCTGCACCTGTCAACCCATCATCTAGGTTTTAAGCCCCGGATGCATTAGGTATTTGTCCTAATGGTCTCCCTCCCATTGCTCCTCACCCCCTGACAGTCCCCAGTGTGTGATGTTCCCCTCTCTGTGTCTATGTGTTCTCATTGTTCAACTACCACTTATGAGTAAGAACATGTGGTGTTTGGTTTTCTGTTCCTGTGTTAGTTTGCTGAGAATGATGGTTTCCAGCTTCTTCCATGTCCCTGCGAAAGACATGAACTCATCCTTTTTTATGGCTTCATAGTTTTCCTGGGTATGTAGGTGCCACGTTTTCTTTTTCCAGTCTATCATTGATGCACATTTAGGTTGGTTCCATGTCTTTGCTATTGTAAATAATTCTTCAATAAACGTATGTGTGCATGTGTCTTTATAGTAGAATGATTTATAATCCTTTGGGTATATACCCAGTAATGAGGTTGCTGGGTTAAATAAATGGTATTGCTGGTTCTAGATCCTTGAGGAATCACTATACTGTCTTCCACAATGGTTGAACTACTTCACACTTCCACCAACAGTGTAAAAGCATTTCTGTTCTCTACATCTTCACCAGCATCTGTTGTTTCATGACTTTTTAATGATTGACATTCTAACTGGCTTGAGATGGAATCTCATTGTGGTTTTGATTTGCATTTCTCTAATGCACAGGGATGATGAGCTTTTTTTATATGGTTTTTGGCTGCATAAATGTCTTCTTTTGAGAAGTGTCTGTTCATATTCTTCACCCACTTTTTGAGGGAACTGTTTGTTTATTTCTTGTAAACTTGTTTAAGTTCCTTGTAGATTCTGGATATTAGACCTTTGTCAGATGGATAGATTGAAAAAATTTTCTCCCATTCTGTAGGTTGCCTGTTCACTCAGATGATATATTATTTTGCTGCACAGAGGCTCTTTAGTTTAATTAGATCCCATTTGTCAATTTTGGCTTTTGTTGCCATTGCTTTTGATGTTTTAGTCATGAAGTCTTTTCCCATACCTATATCCTGAATGGTATTGCCTAGGTTTTCTTCTAGGGTTTTTATGGTTTTAGGTTTTACATTTCAGTCTTTAATCCATCTTGAGTTAATTTTTTGTATAAGGTGTAAGAAAGGAGTCCAGTTTCAGTTTTCTGCATATGGCTAGCCAGTTTTCCCAGCACCATATATTAAATAGGGAAACCTTTCCCTATTGCTAGTTTTTGTCAGGTTTGTCGAAGATCAGGTGGCTGCAGATGTGTGGCGTTATTTCTGAGGCCTCAGTTCTATTACATTGGCCTATATATGTATTTTGGTAACAGTACCATGCTGTTTTGGTTACTGTAGGCATGTAGTATAGCTTCAAGACAGGTAGTGTGATGCCTCCACCTTTGCTCTTTTTGCTTAGGATTGTCTTAGGTATATGGGTTCTGTTTCCATATAAAATTTGAAGTAGTTTTTGTTCTAATTCTGTGAAGAAAGTCAATGGTACTTGATGGGAATAGCATTGAATCTATACATTTTGGGGGGCAGTATGGCCATTTTCATGATATTGATTCTTGCTATCCATGACCATGGAATTTTTTTTCCATTTGTTCATCTCCCCTCTTATTTCCTTGAGCAGTGGTTTGTAGTTCTCCTTGAAGAAGTCCTTCACATCCTTTGAAGTTGTATTCCTAGATATTTTATTCCTTTTGTAGCAATTGTGAATGAGAACATACTCATATTTGTCGCTCTGCTTGTCTATTATTGGTGTATAGGAATGCTTGCAATTTTTCACATTGATTTTGTATCCTGAGACTTTGCTTAAGTTGCTTATTAGCTTAAGGAGTTTTTGGACTGAGATAAATGGGTTTTCTAAATATACAGTCATGTCATCTGCAAACAGAGATGATTTGAATTCCTCTCTTCCTATTTGAATACCCTTTATTTCTTTCTCTTGCCCGATTGCGCTGGCCAGAACTTCCAAGGGATTTTTTTTAATTTTTTATTTTATTTTATTATTATTATACTTCAAGTTTTAGGGTACATGTGCACAACGTCCAGGTTTGTTACATATGTACACATGTGCCACATTGTTGTGCTGCACCCATTAACTTGTCATTTAGCATTAGGTATATCTCCTAATGCTATCCCTCCCCCCTCTCCCCACCCCACAACAGTCCCTGGTGTGTGATGTTCCCCTTCCTGTGTTCATGTGTTCTCATTGTTCAATTCCCACCTATGAGTGAGAACATGTGGTGTTTGGTTTTTTGTCCCTGAGATAGTTTGATGAGAATGATGGTTTCCAGCTTCATCTATGTCCCTACAAAGGACATGAACTCATCATTTTTTATGGCTTCATAGCATTCCATGGTGTATATGTGCCACATTTTCTTAATCCAGTCTATCATTGTTGGACATTTGGGTTGGTTCCAAGTCTTTGCTATTGTGAATAATGCCACAATAAACACATGTATGCATGTGTCTTTATAGTAACAAGATTTATAATCCTTTGGGTATATACCCAGTAATGGGATGGCTGGGTCAAATGGTATTTCTAGTTCTAGATCCCTGAGGAATCACCACACTGACTTCCACAATGGTTGAACTAGTTTACAGTCCCACCAACAGTGGAAAAGTGTTCCTATTTCTCCACATCCTCTCCAGCACCTGTTGTTTTCTGACTTTTTAATGATCACCATTCTAACTGGAGTGAGATGGTATCCCATTGTGGTTTTGATTTGCATTTCTCTAATGGCCAGTGATGATGAGCACTTCTTCATGTGTTTTTTGGCTGCATAAATGTCTTCTTTTGAGAAGTGTCTGTTCATATCTATCACCCACTTTTTGATGGGGTTGTTTGTTTTTTTCTTGTAAATTTGTTTGAGTTCATTGTAGATTCTGGATATTAGCCCTTTGTCAGATGAGTAGATTGCAAAAATTTTCTCCCATTCTGTAGGTTGCCTGTTCACTCTGATGGTAGTTTCTTTTGCTGTGCAGAAGCTCTTGAGTTTAATTAGATCCCATTTGTCAATTTTAGCTTTTGTTGCCATTGCTTTTGGTGTTTTAGACATGAAGTCCTTGCCCATGCCTATGTCCTGAATGGTATTGCCTAGGTTTTCTTCTAGGGTTTTTATGCTTTTAGGTCTAACATTTAAGTCTTTAATCCATCTTGAATTCATTTTTGTATAAGGTGTAAGGAAGGGATCCAGTTTCGGCTTTCTACATATGGCTAGCCAGTTTTCCCAGCACCATTTATTAAATAGGGAATCCTTTCCCCATTGCTTGTTTTTCTCAGGTTTGTCAAAGATCAGATGGTTGTAGACATGTGGCATTATTTCTGAGGGCTCTGTTGTGTTCCATTGGTCTATATCTCTGTTTTGGTACCAGTACCATGCTGTTTTGGTTACTGTAGCCTTGTAGTATAGTTTGAAGTCAGGTAGTGTGATGCCTCCAGCTTTGTTCTTTTGGCTTAGGATTGACTTGGCAATGTGGTCTCTTTTTTGGTTCCATATGAACTTTAAAGTAGTTTTTTCCAATTCTGTGAAGAAAGTCATTGGTAACTTGATGGGGATGGCATTGAATCTATAAATTACCTTGGGCAGTATGGCTATTTTCACAATGTTGATTCTTCCTACCCATGAGCATGGAATGTTCTTCCATTTGTTTGTATCCTCTTTTATTTCATTGAGCAGTGGTTTGTAGTTCTCCTTGAAGAGGTCCTTCACATCCCTTGTAAGTTGGCTTCCTAGGTATTTTATTCTCTTTGAAGCAATTGTAATGGGAGTTCTCTCATGATTTGGCTCTCTGTTTGTATGTTATTGGTGTATGATGCAAAAATCTTCAATAAAATACTGGCAAACCGAAAAATCCTCAATAAAATACCGACAAACCGAATCCAGCAGCACATCAAAAAGCTTATCCACCATGATCAAGTGGGCTTCATCCCTGGGATGCAAGGCTGGTTCAACATACGAAAATCAATAAACATAATCCAGCATATAAACAGAACCAAAGACAAAAACCACATGATTATCTCAATAGATGCAGAAAAGGCCTTTGACAAAATTCAACAACCCTTCATGCTAAAAATGCTCAGTAAATTAGGTATTGATGGGACGTATCTCAAAAGAATAAGAGCTATCTATGACAAACCCACAGCCAATATCCTACTGAATGGGCAAAAACTGGAAGCATTCCCTTTGAAAACTGGCACAAGACAGGGATGCCCTCTCTCAGCACTCCTATTCAACATAGTATTTGAAGTTCTGGCCAGGACAATTAGGCAGGACAAGGAAATAAAGGGTATTCAATTAGGAAAAGAGGAAGTCAAATTGTCCCTGTTTGCAGATGACATGATTGTATATCTAGAAAACCCCATTGTCTCAGCCCAAAATCTCCTTAAGCTGATAAGCAACTTCAGCAAAGTGTCAAGATACAAAATCAATGTGCAAAAATCACAAGCATTCTTATAGACCAATGACAGACAAACAGCGATTTTTTTAAAGGTAGTTTGTGTTCAGTATCATTCTCCTCATCCTGAAAAAATAAGTGGGGATGCTCATCTAAGCCCTTTATGTTTATAAACTCACTTAATCCTTACAAAACTTTTTGAGATTGGTGACACTAATTTGTCAATTTATAGAAAATGAAACTGAGGCACAGGGATGTTGTCTGGCATATAATAGGTCCTGAGACTGAAGAACAACTGTAATTTGTAAAACCGGGATTTTTACATGGTTTGTATATGATTATAACCCTTACTATCCATTCCCAATTGAACTCCAGTCTAGCCAGTTGTGTCTACTCAAGGCATCTTGCACCTAGATCCAGTAGGGGTGTATGTGACTAAATTTTATGAGATACTCAAAATATACTGGATAGTATAGTGTTTAATAAATATTTAAATTATAATTTAATATTAATATTTTATTATATTTTAATATCTGTAAGTTTAAACATTAAAGTATAAACCATAAATGCTAGGCATTTAATATGTTTAATGCAACACTAAGAAAAGCAACTATGATTTACAGATAATGTATAACCTGTAGTAAATTATATCCCTGGAAGTCTATAATAAAATCCAGGTTTTGGGGGGTGTCAAAGTCCATACATTTCAACCACGTTCACCGCATTTTTCCTTGCTCATGCTGTTGTCCTTGTTGCTCACTTTATAAATTATAAAGTTAGGATTTTCTAAACTCTCATGCCAAGGCCTAGCTCATTTCATCTCCTTTGAAATGTGCAGACTTAAAGAGTATTTTTTCATTCTGAAGTTTATATCCTACATGCATGGTTTCATAGGTGTTTATTCTGTATTCTTCTTTATGGATAGAACACTTCCTTTTGTTTCTCACACCATTGGATGTACTCTGAAACTAGAAAAAAATAATGTCTACATAATAAGTAGACACCTGAAGAAATGCGAGTCCCCAATCCTTTAAATAAGCAGTCTTTTGAACAATGATATTTTGCAGAAATTCTGGAAATAAATGACAATACATGTCCTCTTTGACTTATGATGGTGTTATATACTGATAAAGTTGAAAATGCCTTTAATGCACCTAACCTACAGAGCATCAAATCTCAGCTGGTATACTTTAAATATGCTCAGAACACTTTACATTGGCTTACAGTTGGTCAAAATCATCTAACACAAAGCCTTATTTATAATAAAGTGTTGAATACTGTAAACAAATGGGTGTTTTGTAGACATGATGGGATGCAAACACACAAAACACTAGATTCAAATAACACTGGTGGCCCAGCATGGTGGCTCACACCTATAATCCCAACACTTTGGAAGGCTAAGGCAGGTGGATCACTTGAGCCTATGAGTTTGAGGCCAGCCTGGGCAACATGGTGAAACCCTGTCCCTACAAAAAAATACAAAAAAGTAGCTGGGTGTGGTGGTGTGTGCCTGTAGTCCCAGCTACTTGGGGAGACTGAGATGGGAGGATTGCTTAAACCCAGGTTGCCGAGGCTGCCTCGAACAGTGATTGTGCCACTCCACTCCAGCTTGGTGACAGAGTAAGACCCTGCCTCAAAAACAAAGCAAAACAAAACCAACCAACCAACAGACAAAAACCACTGACAATGCAGTACACTGTAGAGTGTTCGCCGTTTACCAGCATGGTTGACTGAGATTCAATACTAAACTAGAAGTCCAAGTTATGGTTCAGCTCTTGAGTTTGGCTAAAGCATGCCTAGAAATGCAAATCATAAAGATGGGAGATGGTAAGTGGGGTATTTGAGCCTGGATGGCAGAACAATCAACCTCTGACAACAGCACTTTTGTTCCTGGAAGCAGGGACTGGCACTGCCATTGCCTGGGCCCCACGGTTCATTCCAGTTTTCCTTGGGTGAAATCAATTGCATAGATTTAATTAATTTAATTAAATTTTAAGTATGTACACAGAACAACATTAGAAATGGGGTGGGAAGAGAATAAATTAGCCACCCTTAAGCATGCCCAGAGGAAGATAAAGTCAACATGATATTAAAAACATTAACAAAAAAGACAATTTAATTATTGCTAATATGCAACCTCTACAGGTGCATGTAACAAATATCCAGGACGAAGGGGGACATTTTGGAGGAAGTGAAGCATTAAGGAGAAAGGGTAATAGAGGGCCCTCTGTTAACAGAGGGGAGAGGCAGCAGACGGTCGGGAGCTTATATGAATGGAAAATAATAATGATGAATATCTGAAAAGTGCTCTCCAAATATTATTATGCTTGTTACTTCCTGTAATTCTTGTGAAAGTGCTGGAGGCAGACACAAAATTCTTGGATAGGTTGTAGAGCACAGAGGTTAGTGGTCTGTGCTGTGAACTTTATGGTATTACTCACCCACAGGTTTAATCAGTTTCACTAGTTACCCAAAACTATCCACTGCAGCAGAAAGTAAGGATAACAATAGTGTCTATCTATTCATATGGCTTTTGTGATAATTAAAAGAAAAAAATCATGAAAATCTTTGCACAGTACCCTGAAATAGTGAGTACTCTGCACATCGACTTTAGTTATGATTGCGTTGTTTTATTTTCACAAGGTTTGAAGATTTTGTTGTCAGTAAGTGGCAGATTGGGGCAGAGAGCTAAGTCTGATCCCTCTGGACCTACGAACTTTTCCACTGCAGAAGACAGGCTAAGGCTCTGGTAGTAAGAGTTGGGTTTGACTGCAGTGGAGGAAGACTACAAAAAGAGAGATTGGTTACTATGGGAAAGAGGCTTGGATGTCAGGCTGAGAAGTGGAGATGTGTATTAGAAGTCAAATAAGATAGATTCATAGATTTTAAGGCAGAAAGGACATTATTATTATTATTGTATAGTGTACACCATTTTAAAATATTTTAGGTTTTGAGATTGCTCAAAGAAAATCTTACTTGAAAGTGTAAATGCTTAATACAGATAAGAAGCAAGCTGCTGAGTTTGGAAAGGACGAAGTCCCTGAGGTGGCTTCTTTGAATTCCTAGCATTCCACTCATCTATTACAACCACCCCATACTGCAGATGAGGAAATAAATTGAGGCCCAGAGTATTGAGTAATGTAATAACATGATTTAGGAATTAGAGGGACAACAAAGGTATGGAATCCAGTTGCACTGATTTCCAGGATTGTGTTCTCTCTACTTCCTTAGAACTATTCAAGAACTTTAGAAGTTCTTGGGCTGCAGGTGGGAGAGGTTGGGGTTAGTAACCTATTATTGATCTACAAAAAAATCTTTTGGCAACTGTCTATTTAGTAAAGTGCAGAATGCTAAGAATGGGCCTCTAGGTATTTAGAAAAGTCTTAGGGAACAGAGTTTACATCTCCATTCAAAGCAGTGATCTCTAATATATTCTAACCAAGTGGCACACAAAGATAAATTTGCTATTTACTGAATCAGTTCCCTTACCATGTCATTTGTCTGTGCTAGCAATTGCATTTAGCCAGCCAAGGCTGCTGTTCACTTCTTCAGAGATACAACATAAAGATTCAGAACTTATGCTTCAAGATGAGATTACCTAAATTCATAATTCCCACTCATCTTAGATGAGATATTTAACATCTCCAAGCCTCAGTTTCCTCATCCTGAAGAGAAGATTTTTTTATAGTGCACATCTTGTATGATACAAAAAATAAATGCAATTATGCATATAATAGATGCAGTTCATTGACAATACATAGTGAGTACAAAATAAAAGTTTTTAATTGATATTTTGATTATTCTTTAAAATCCTTTCTTTTATGCGGTAGCAGCCTTTCATAAGGAAAATTGGAAGTGAGAAAGTGAGTAATGAAGGAAGAGTGATGTGGATTTACATTATCCACAGAATGATTTAGACTGATTTAGACTTATGTGCAGGGATGGTGTCAGTTAAGCTGTACATCTGAGTCTTCTTGGAGCACAGAAAGAGGCTTAAGATTAAATTTTCTTCAATAAGCATATCTGGACAATGATTAGAATACTTGAAAACTTAGTTAATCTCTGTACCTTCTAGTTTCAGGATTGGAACATACATATTCCAATATACATATATATGTAATGAGAATATGCTCTTAATTATGGGATTGTCATTGGATTTTATTACAGAAGTGTTGAATAAAATAATCCCAGGAAGCATAAATCTATCTTACTGGATTGTTATGAAAATGAAATTATAAAGGACACTATCTCATCCATATTGAGCATTCGATATTATAAAATAAGCAATAAAGATTGTTGTCTGTATGAATTTTAGAATAAGGAAAAGCTGGATTTGAGTTTTACTTCAGTGTTTACTAGTGGTGGGAAACTGGCGTCACTTTTCTTCACCTCTTTAAGCCTCAGTATCAAATATCTAAGAGTATCTCATAGGATATTCCACTGACTGAGACACAGTAGGGACTAACTGAATATCAGAAATATGTAATAATAATGATAATCATTCAAATTTGGAAAAAAGACATGTGGATAAAAAAAGTGTAGTTGTTAATAAGTGAATAATCTTCGGGATGTGAACTGTGCTGTGAATTTGGTGACACGCTATCAATGTCATCAAGAGCCTACAAGACTCTTAACCAGCTCTCAGCTAGCATGTTCCAAGTGCTCAATAAATGTATGGAATAAATAAGTGAAAATTTATATGACATTTTCTTGGGTGTGTTAATGAAATGAATGTCAGCATCCTAGCTTGAAGTTACCCAACAGCAAAGGCTAAGAGAACGTCTTGTATATAAGTAGTTTATTTCAGAAAACAGAATGAAGGTATTGGGGAGAGTGAAACAAGGAAGGAAAGAAAGTTAACCCAAGATGGTGTTAAGGTGATTACCATTTATCAATTGGCTCCTAGTTACTGATGGTCAAGTGTGTTATTCCCTTCATATTTTCAGATGTGTGCACCAGAATGATGAGGCAGTGTCTCCTATGTGTCACAGCAGCAAGCACTGCAACAGAATGCAAGAGAGTTGCACCAGTGAAAGGAGGCATCGTTGTGGGGATCAGTAGGATGAAGCTGCTGCAAGGTTTTAATTCCTAGCAGCTGTTTTCTGTAGCAACAACTAAAGAAAAAGTGTAGGTTAAGAGGGTGTGAGACAGCGTACAAAAAATACCCAACATACCTATTGATTACTAATTAAAAATCGTGCTGATTTTGAAGATTTTTCAGCTCAGAACAATATGCATTCATCAGCCCGTCTTAAATGGGGACTTCAAATAATGGAACTGAATTCATTCTTTTGGGCATTACAAAAAATCCAGAACTAAGGAAAATATTCTCTGCTTTATTTCTAGCCATGTATGTGACCACAGTGTTGGGAAATCTATTCATTGTGGTGACTCTGGCTGCAAGTTGGAGTCTGAGATCACCTATGTACTTTTCCCTTACTTCCTTGTCTCTCATGGGTGCCACCTACTCTTCCATCATTGTCCCTAAGATGACTGTGGACACTTTGAGAACACTGCCATTTCCCTTGAAGGCTGCATGACCCAGCTCTTTGCAGAGCATTTCTTTGATGGTGTAGCGATCATCCTTCTCACTGTGATGGTCTGTGACTGCTATGCGGCCATCAGTAAGCCCCTGCACTACACAACCATCATGAGTCCACGGGTGTGCTGCTGGTGGTGGTAGAAGCTTGGGTGGGGTGATTAACACATGCCACAATACGGCTTTTTTTTTTTCATATATCAAATACCCTTCTGTGGTCCCAATATTATTGACCATTTTATATGTGATTTGTTTCCATTGTTGAAACTTGCTTACATGGACAACCACATCCTGGGTCTCTTAGTCATCCTCAACAGTGGGGTGATGTGTATGGCCATCTTCCTTATCCTAATTGCATCCTACATTGTCATCCTGTGCTCTCTGAAGTCTTGCAGCTCTGTAGGTCAACGCAATGCCCTTTCCACCTGTGGCTCCCACCTCACAGTGGTCATCTTGTTCTTCGTGGAGTGTATTTTCTTGTACATAAGGCCTGTGGTCACTTACCCCACAGACAAGGATATGGCTATTTCCTTTACTGTTGTTGCACCCATGTTAAATCCCCTGATCTATACCCTGAGGGACATCAAGGTAAAAAATGCCGTAAGAAAAATGTGGATGAAACAGGGGACCCTAGGTGGTCACTAGCTTACATGCTAAGAGTAAATTTTTAATGTAAGACCAGTAAGGTTTTACCCTCCTCATTCCCTCTAATCCACTGGATACACAGCAGCCAAAGGCATTTTTTTAAAAAAATTTCATTTGGAGACAGGGTCTCACTTTGTCTCCCAGGCTGGAGTGCAGTGGCACAATCAGGTCTCACTTCAGCCTCAGCATCCCAAGCTCAAGCAATCCTCCTGCGTCAGCCCCCAAGTAGCTGAGACTACAGGCCATGTGCCACAACATCTGGCTAATGTTTTGTATTTTTAGTAGCAACGAGGGTTTTCACCATGTTGTCCAGGCTGGTCTCAAACTCCTGGACTCAAGCGATATGTGATTACAAGCATGAGCTCCCACGCCCAGCCCAGAGTCATTTTTAAGTACACACAACAGGCTAAGATAACAGTGTCCTGCCTAATCAGGGTATTGACTACACCTCCAGCCCACTACACCAGAACATTTTGTATTTCATCCCCTTTTTCCCAAAGCTCTACACACAATTAAAACAAACAAACAAACAGCAACAACAACAACAAAAAACAACCAACCATGGTATTTTGAATAATCTAAGCCTTTCCCAACTCAGGGATTTTGTTGTTTTTCTCTCTACTACAGTGATCTTTCCCAGAGCCTTTGGTTGGCTGGCTCCCTGTCACTGTTTTTTATCTTCAGATGGACTGCTACCTCCTCAGAAGAGTCTTTCCTGGTGATGTTCTTTGGTCATTCCCTTCAGTTATTTTCTAATTCCACATACTAGTTATATCCTTATTATTGATGGTCACAAATTATACTTTAAAAATTTTGTTTTGGCTTTTACCTTATGTTTTCTCTAAAAGTTTGTAATTCTTGTCAAGGCACAAAATATGTTTACTCACTGGTGCTGTAAACCCAATAATTAGAATACTCCCAGTCACCTAGTATGTGCTTACTAAATATTATTGGATGAATATAAGTCTAAAAGAGACTCTGAGTTAAAAAAAATTTTGCAAATAAATATAAAGAAAGAAGTGGGGAGGGCAAATACATACATGCACTGTGGGAGTCAGAATCCCCTATTTGCCTGATGCCAAGTTATTACTTTGAAAGCAAAGACAATCTCAGCTTATTAGTGTAAAATTTAATAAGGGAGCCACCACTTTACCAAAGTTCTCTACTAACTCTTGTCACTCATGGGAGAAGCAGAATAAGGTTCACTGTGTTCGATTCAAGATACCTTGGAATCTAAGGTTCTGTCTTGGAGCCCAGGCATGGTGGCATGCACCTGTGGTCCCAGCTACTCCAGAGATTGAGGTTGAGGCAGAAGGATGGTTTGAGCTCAGGAGTTCAAGACCAGGATGGGCAACAGAGCAAGACCCCATATCTAAAAAAGAGTTTTTAAAAAAGTATCTATGTCTTGGAATTATATGTTCTTTATGGGACCAGAGCAACTGTATACATCTATTTTATTAACTGTGAAAGAATGGTTTTGCTGAGATTTGAGATTTAAATTTCCAAATCCAAAGGATGTTTATTTTCTCCCAGACCCTTCTGTGAAAAAGCTTTCACTAGAAAGACACTAATTCTGTTTTAAACTGCCTCCCTTGATGAAGTAGCTGGGACACCTAAGGTCATAGCAATGTTTACCATTTTGTTTTCTTATTAAAACAAATATATAGGCTGGCGGGGTGGCTCACACCTGTAATCCTAGCATTTTGGGAGGCCAAGGCGGGCAGATCACGAGGTCTGGAGATCGAGAACAGCTGGCCAACATGGTGAAACTCTGTCTCTACTAAAAATACAAAAATTATCCAGTGTGGTGGCAGGCGCCTCTAATCCCAGCTACTCTGGAGGCTGAGGCAGGAGAACAGCTTGAACCCAGGAGGCAGAGGTTGCAGTGAGCTGAGACCGCACCATTGCACTCCAGCCTGGGTAACAGAGCTAGACTCCATCAAAAAAAAAAAGGGTATATATATATCTATATATATATATGTATATATATATATATACACACACACACATATATATATATACACATATATATACACACACACACACACATATATGATAATAATTATAAGATCAGTTATAATATTTGGAAAAAACAATATTTAAATAAAAATGTTTATTTTAAAATTAAAATATATATGCGCAATCGCCAATTATATGAAATAATTACTAGGTTCATTCATTCATTGAAGAATATTTGCTGAGCTTGTAAAAAGTTTCAGTTCCTCTTCTAGCAACTGGATATACAGTGTTAAATAAGACGTCCCTATGTTTTCATCATGTCTTGGAGCTTACATTTTAGTTCCGGAGATGACATATAGAAATGAAAATAAGATCATAGAGATAATTGGATCTCAGAAAATTGTAACAAAGTGGTGTGGCATGACTAGTTCTAATTCTAGTTAGGTGGACATGGGGACTTTTCTGAGAGGAATTTCTAAAATGAGATTTCAGTGATGAGATAAAACAAACTTTAAGCATTTCAGTTGGATGTGCATTCTAGGCAAAAGAGAAAAGGCTGTCCAGAAACCCTAAGGCAGGCACTAGCCTGAAGTAAAGAAGGTCCAAAAATCAGTGCACAGTGGACAAGGGGAAATGCAGTGCAAGGTGGGATATGAAAAGTAGGCAGGGCTTTGATCAGAGAAGGCTATTACTTTTTAATCATTAGTTTATTGAGTTTATGGAAATTAAAGTAATGCTTAAATTAATAATAATCACATCCTGTATTAATTTGTTTTCATGCTGTTTATAAAGATATACCCAAGACTGGGCAATTTTAAAAAGGAAGAGGTTTAACGGACTTACAGTTCCACGTGGCTGGAGAAGCCTCACAATCATGGCAGAAGGTAAAAGGCATGTCTCACATGGTGGCACACAAGAAAAGAGAGCTTGTACAGGGAAATTCCACTTTTTAAAACTATCAGATCTCTAAATCATCTCTCTCAAATTCAAAGTTTAACAGATCTCTAGAACAGGGACACAATGCTGCCAGTCTCCTTGATAAAACATAGCAAAACATGACATTTACTTTACTCCCCAATAAGTTCCTCATCTCCATCTGAGACCACCTCAGCCTGGACTTCACTGTCCATATCACTATCAGCATTTTGGACACAACTATTCAACAAGTCTTTAGGAAGTTCCAAACTTTCCCTCATCTTCCTGTCTTTTTCTAAGCCCTCAAAACTGTTCAAATCTCTGCCCATTACCCAGTTTTAAAGTTTCAGGTATCTTTATAGCAATGCCCTACTCCTGGTACCAATTTTCTGTATTAGTCTGTTCTCACATTGCTATAAAGAACTACCTGAGGCTGGGTCATTTATGAAGTAAAGAGGTTTAATTGACTCACAGTTCCACAGGCTGTGCAAGAATCATGGCTGGGAGGCCTCAGGAAATTTTTAATCATGGTGGAAAGCAAAGGGGAAGCAAGCACACCTTCACTACTTCACATCAAAAGAGAGAGTGAAGGGGGAAGTGCTACACACTTTTAAACAACCAGATCTTGGGAAAACTCACTCACTATTATGAGAAGAGCAATGAAGAAATCCACCTCCATGAGCCAATCACCTCCCACCAGGTCCCTCTCCCAACATTGGGAATTACAATTTGAGACGAGATTTGGGTGGGGACACAGAGCCAAACCACATAAGTGTCCATCAACAAATGATTGGTTAAGAAAATATGCTGTGTGCATATGTGTGTATATCAATATACCATGGAATACTAAAAAAAAGACCTATTGGTACAATGTTCACAATTTGAACAATGGGTACAATAAAAGCCCAGACTTCACCACCTCATAATATATCCATGTAAGAAAACTGCACTGTACCTCTAAAATCTATAAAAATAAAACAAGAAAGAGGCAAATAAATAAATAAATAAAACCTCCACCCATCAAGTTCTTATAGATTACTTCAGAAACTTAGCATCAAAATTCTTTGCATATGGCTTCCATTTAACTTTTGCTATGACAAGAGTAGAACATAGGTTTTATTGCCTGCTTAACAATATTTTAAAATTAGGGCTCAGCTCAGTGACTCATGCCTGTAATCCCAGCACTTTGGGAGGCAAAGGAGGGAGGATGGCTTGAATGAGTCCAGGAGTTCAAGACCAGTGTGGGCAACATAGTGAGACCCTGTCTCTACAAAAATACAAAAAAATAAAATAGCTGTATGTGGTGGTGTGTGCCTGTAGTCCCAGCTACTTGGGAGGCTGAGACAGGAGGACTGCTGGAGCCCAGGAGTCTGAGGCTGCAGTGAGCTGTGATTGTGCCACTGCACTCCTTCCAGCCTTGGTGACAGAGCAAGACACTATCTCAAAAAAGAAATTAAAAATTAGAAAAGCCATAATATTTTAGGAGTAAATACCTGGGTTCATTTTACATGTCTTCAGCCTGTCTTATGTCAGAAAAGAAGAAAATGCCTTGATAGTATGATAACTTGAGTCTATGTAAGAACTTTATGATGGCCACATTCTTAGTTCAATTATAAAATTAAAGAAGTGAAAGGATCATAATGAGATCCCTAACATCAAATATTTCTAATCTGCTTGATAATTTTTATAGTGTCAGAAGTAGGCCTAGAATCTATATCTTCTACTTAATAGATAAGAGCTCTTCTGATCACTCATGCTGAAATTGTTACTGGTCAGTTATATCCAAAACAAATTCTTCTCTTCTATATTCTATACATCCCCCAAATTAATTCACATTAAATAGTTTTACTAATAAAACACATTACCTGGCAGCTCAATGCCTGACTTTTTGTTTTAAAACACTCTTGACTTCTGGAATAAATCTTGGTCTTCATTTTTTTGTAAGTGCTTACTGTTATTAATAGTTTATAAATCATGAATATCTATAGATTTGAACTTGAAAATTTTGTTCTATTCATGATTTAAATGCATAGCAAACTAGGAATAGAAGGGTACTTTAATATAAAGGAGATATGCTGTAAAAAATACTGCAAATTCATTGAACCATAAGGTGAACTTCCTTCTCATTTTACTGAGAAAATGTAAGTGATAAGAAAAGAACTTCCAGACTCTTACAAATACATAAACTGTACCAATCTGCCAACATCCATTCACTTATATGCTGTCTCCCTACCTGCTACTACACATAAATTATCTGTTCCCCAATCCAAAGCCAAGAAAACCACTTTGCTGTGTGCTGGACTGAGGTCACGCTCTTATTGCTTACACAAGGGCATTGGTCTAACAGTCTCTCCTGTTTCTTCTTTGATCGACATTTCCTTCTGTATTGGATCATTACATCAGGAAAGAAGCAATTTTTAAGTCTCTCTTTTCTTTAAAAATAATTCTTCCATTGAGCCTACTTCTTTCATCAATTGTTATCCCATTCCATTCTTTCTCCTTTGGAACAAAACTCAAGAGATACCTATGCTTGTCTCCCACTTCTCTCCTTTCATTCTTTGATAGTGCCTTTTAGTCATACTCAATATCTAATGCTTTCTGAAAATGCTTTTCTCAAGGACACCAATGACCCTTGTATCATGACATTTAATGGTCACTTCTCATTTCTAATTTTATTAAATCAATTAGCAACATTTAAATCAGTTTTCCTTGTCAGACTCTCTAAACATAATCAAGATTCCCCAATTAGTAAATATGTCCAGCTCTGACTTCTGTCTTGAAGTTAAGACTTGGAAATCCAATCTCTTTCATGTCACTTCCATCTGAATGACTAATAGATTCCTTGAACTGAACAGGTCTAAAGATGTACTTCTGATTCTTCCCCCATTCTCGAACCTACTCTAATCACATTTTCTATCTCAGTGGATGATACATTTGGTCTATTTCATACCCCAAATCCAGTCTATCAGGAAATCCAATAGACTCAACCTTCAACACGTATTCCAAATTCAACTATTTCTAATCACTTTTAGATCTGTCACCCAGTTCCAAGCCACCATTATCTCTTACCTGGATTATTGCAATTGCCTCTCCCTACTCCTCCTGCTTTTATTTCAATTTCCCCCAGTCCAATATTTGATTCTCAACACCATACTCAGAGGTATCTTTTAAATTCACAAGTCAGTCGCATCATTTCACACCTCTACTCAAAACTTTGCAATAGCTCTCTATGTCACTCAGGGTAAAATCTAAAACTATTATAATTGCTAAATATCTGACAGCTATACTCTGGCTGCCCTATTTTTCTCTGAACACCTCTCTTACAACAAACAGCCTTTCTGGTCCTCTTCCTAGCCAGGTAGACTCTTGCTATAAAACCTTTACATAGGCTATTTTCTCGGCCTGGAAAACTTTATTCCAATCATTTGCACGACTAACTCATTTCTTATTTTTAGATGGGAAGAAATAATATATTTATTCTGAGATGGAGTCTCACTCTGTCACCCAGTCTGGAGTGAAATGGCACAACCTCAGCTCGCTGCAACCTCCACCTCCCAGGTTCCAGTGATTCTCCTGCCTCAGCCTCCCAAGTAGCTGGAATTACAGGTGTGTGACCCCATGCCTGGCTAATTTTTGTATTTTTAGTGGAGACAGGGTTTCACCATGTTGGCCAGGCTGGTCTCTCCAACTCCTGACTGCAAGTGATCTGCTCACCTCAGCCTCCCAAAGTGCTGGGATTACAGGCATGAGCCACCTCACCCAGCCCAGAAATAATATTTTAGATAGTATTGTCCTTACTCCTGCACAAGTAGGGCTGCTGCTCTCAAGTCCAGACTTTGGAGTATCTTCATTAAAATTTTCCAAATTTTCTTTCAGTATCTGGGACTGGGCAGTGCTTTTGATGGGGCATTCCAGCCCAGACCCAACTGCATGGATCCCCTTCCTGTTTTTCCTGTTTGGGAAGCTCTTTGTCACTCTATTCCATGGGATTACCCAGACATCCTCAGAAGCTCTGGCTGCTGCACCTATGAAGTTATCCCAGGCTCTGTGGCCAGGATCAGAGTAGCAGGAGTACAGCTTGACAAGCAAATGTCTTCCAGAGGCTAGTTCATTATTTTTTTCATGGGATTGTACTACATTGGTTACTAGAATTGTATTGACATGATGATTCTGGGTGACATAGGACAGGGACAAAGTTCTGGGATATAAATGACCCCCTACCAACCCTTGGCCTTGGAAATGTGTGTGGGGCTTAGTCAGCTTTTATCTGTTCATACTTTGATGCAGTGCCAGCATCTATGGCCCTGCAGGTGGTAAGAGTGATGGCAGACATCTTTTATCTTGTGCGTTCTTAATGCTAGCACACAAAAAGGCCATCTCGGCTCTTCTGCAGGCTCCATGCTATGTGTCAGGAAGTTCTTTATGGGTGGCTAGGCTTATCCATTTCAAGGGCTCTGAAGACCTTTGCTCTGGAGTGTTGATTAACCTGTCCAATGGTTGCCCTTTCTTGCTTCCTTTGGTAGCAAGGATGTTAACATTGTATTCTCCTGTGTTGATCTTAAGCCATATGTGATGAGGGACATGTCTTGCATGAATGAAACCACTTTTCTTGATTCCCCAGTCAGTGTTTTCATCTGTCCTCCACCTTGGTGGTGGTGTTTGTAAGGTAGGGCTATTGACAATGTCAAAAGATATCACTTTCCAGGAATACCATGATTATAGTCTAATGTGCTCAAGAGAAGTCATGGATGAAAGATGTATAGTTCTATACTAATGCTTTAAAATTCCTAAAGGTCAATTTGACATAACCAAGAAAGGAACTTGTTCACATAATCTTGCAGGCTCTGGTTATCAGACTTGTGTCTGTGATCATTATTAAGAAAATGTCTTTGAGAGAGTGATTGGAATCCCATATTCATGGACAGCCCCATAAATGATGCAACATCATAAGTAATGAGGTAAAATAGAGTTAAATAAATAGTACTAAAGAAGTGCAAGGCATTATTTCAACATAAGCAGTATTTGCAAAGAACAAGAAGAGATGGTTCCTGGACATGGATAGGAAGAGAGATGCCTGGACAGCAGGCTATTCCTTCACCTGCTATTTCTTCTCCCAGACTATGGCTCTCTCTGTCTCTGTCTTTCTGTTTTCTGATTTAAACTATTTAAACTTTTCTGAGTTATTCTATTTTTCATAACTGTGCAAATATAATATATTTCTTATATTATTGCCTTACTCCATCTTTACAATCTTTCCTCTTTTTTTTGATACAGGATCTTGCTCTGTCACCCAGGCTGGAGAGCAGTGGTGCAAATACAGTTCACTGCAGCCTCGACCTCCTGGGCTTAGGCAATCCTCCTATCACATTCTCTGGAGTAGTTGGGACCACCAGCAAGTGCTGCCATACCCAGCTAATTTTAAACAAAAATATTTGTAGAGTTGGGGTCTCCCTATTGTTGCCTAGGCTAGTGTCAAACTCCTGGGCTTCAGTCATCTTCCTGCCATGGCCTCACAAACAGCTGAGATTACAGGTTTGAGCCACCATGCCTGGCCCATCTTTACAATCTTATTTTCATGTTACAGTACTAATAAAATATTAAGCAAAGCAGGATATGGGATAAAGTAGAATATTCTAACTGTATAGCTGTGGTTTGAAGTGAGAACCAGGATTCAAGAATGAATTGCTGAAGTCTTGTTGCTGAGTGATATTTCAAAAATATCACCATAACCAGGACTGTGGTCTATGCCAGGTGACTCTTCTGTTTCAGAACACACATCTAAAATCCAATGACAAGGAAACACTTCTCTGTAAATTCCTAGACAATTGAAGTAACGGTGCTTCTGGCCCTTGACTTTTTTGATGAATCACTTCAATCCTACATTTTTCTGTGGGATGTGAATAGATATAAAAATAGGCAGGATATCACAAACACCAAAAGAAGAACTGAAAAAAAAATAATAAAGTGGAATTTAGTGAATGGGTTGAAGTACAGATGAAACAAAAATGGCACATGATTAGTAATTGTTGAGGCTGAGTGATGGGGGTCTGTTACACTATTTTATTTGTTGTGTATATGTTTTAAATTTTCTATAATACAATACTTGTATAAGAAGAGAAAGTTGATGTACAATATTGGCTCTTAAGACATTGGTTACCTTTATGGGGGAAGGAGGAAGAAAGTGATTGTTGGTGGTGTAAGTGAGGCTGGTTTTACTTCTTGGTTACGTACGCATATTTGCCTTGTAATAATTCATCAACCTTTACATGAATGCTTTGTGTGTGTATTTCTGTAAGCATGTCATTCATCATTGAGAAAATTAAAAATTACATATTTGCAAAGAAATAGGTAAAAATGTTTAGAGACTGTGGAAAGCTGCCAATTGTTTGATGTGGTCCCTTTCTAAAGGGACCTGAGGAGATCAGTTTAAGTTGTCCCTCAAGCTTCAGTCTCAGTGCTATGTTATCTTAAACAGACCATATCTTCTTTTCATACAAAATAAAATAAAAAGATAAAATTCCTTTAATCTCTAGAAACTGTACTTTCTAGAGATTGTAATTTTTAAAGTCATGGCATCTCAAGGTCAGTTTCTGGGAGAAAAAAAGATCACGTTTCAATTACTCTATACCTCTTTGCATACTTATACATAAAATGTTATTGTTTAATAAGCACTCATCTCATTGCTACCATAGTCCCAAAACAACACACATTGTCCTTATTGACTAATGCTGCCTCGTCCCAGAAATCGCTTTTTAGTAAGTAGTGAGTAGGCATTTTCCCCGAATTCTGCAGAAACATATTTCATCACAGTACACAGTGTTCTATTCCTGAACACAAAGGGAAAGGAAAGCATCTTCAAATAGAAACCCAGAAGAAGTTAAAACAAACAAACAAACAAACAAAAACTCTAATTATCAGGGCCATGAAAGTTTTGCAAACTCTCGAACAAGTCAAACCACATAAAATTGCTTCTTAGCAAATCATACTGATGGGACATTTCCAAACCCTGGGGGAACGGAGGAACTATTCTGCAAGTTCATGACCTCTCAGGGAAACCTCTTTAAATTCCTGTTAGAAATCAAGGAGGAAACTTTTGCTCCTTTATTTTTATTTTTTTCCTGAGACCATGTTGAAGACAGCACCTGAAAAGCAGTGGGGAACACTCCCTACCTCATCTGCCAGAGATGCTCTTCCTTTGTCTATTAAATGTAGAAGGAAGAGCTGAAAACAACATCATGTTTAGCCACTGGATGGACTCTTCAGTATAGAGAATAGGAGACTGGCATTACCAAAATTTTCAAGGAACTGATAAATGGTGAGATTATAATTCAAATTTTTGCATTTTCTGAGAGGTTTTCAAGTTATGTTGTAGTGCTTTAAAGTGTGGGTGTTGTGGTCAGGATACAAATTTTAATGCCATGCATGAGCCTACACTTAATAATTGTAAACTTGGGCAGTTACATAGCCTTTCTGATTCTCTGACTCCTCATATTTAATGAGGACAATAATATTAGCAAGCTTGAAGAATGTGGAAACAAATAAAATAATACATGCAGAGATCATAGGATGGCACTTGACACATAATAGGTACCCAGTAAACAGCAGCTGTTATAACAAAATGAAAGCTGGTGGTTTTTGGAGGGTCAAAGCACCTAATTACTTCAAGTTTAATAAAATAATTACCATTTATCCTCTAATGCTCCCACTTTCCTGATGCTTTAAAGAGTAGAATTTCCTGAGGCTGTATAGAGAAAACTGATGTAACATGGATAATTCAAGTACTACTGTATCATTTACAGAACTAAATACTGATTATATTTACTGATATAGAATGATACTGACTATATTTACTGATATAGAGTGAAACATTCACTATTTCCACAATTATCCCGTAACAAATGACCCTGAGAAGGACACCAAGGATGAAAAATCGTGACCCAAGCCACAGAGTAAATTCTTCTAACTATGGCCCCCTCACTTCTCCCAAGTGCATTTCATGTCATAAGTAGCTTTAAGTTCCCTCCTTTGAATTGTTTAGGAAAATTTAAATGCCTGAAGCTGTGAATTGCTTTAGAACTAGTTGTCATGGCTTTGTCTCCTCCTTGAAATGAGATAAATCACTAAGAAAACAGAAAAAAAAAAAAAAAAAAAAAAGAGCCAGGCATGGTGTCCCATGCCTGTAATCTCAGCACTTTGGGAGGCTGAGGCAGGCAGATCACCTGGGGTCAGGAGTTCAAGACCAGCCTGGCCAACATGGCAAACCCCCGTCTCTACTAAAAATACAAAAATTAGCCAGGTGTGGTGGTGGGTGCTTGTAATTTCAGCTACTCGGGAGGATGAGGCAGGAGAAATGCTTGAACCCAGGAGGGGAGGTGGAGGTCTCAGTAAGCTGAGATCGTGCCACTGCCCTCCAGCCTAGGAGACAAGAGAAATTCTGTCTCAAAAAAAAGAAGAAAGAAAAAGAAAAAAGGCAGGGTCAGGCATCCAATAGACAGGAGAAAGGACACGAGTGGAAAAAGAAAACGTTTTTTTTTTCTTTGAAATTCCAGAAAGTAATGGTATAAAAGTTGGACCATTTAGGGAAATCAACAGAGCAACACTGAAAACAGGAAATGATCTGAAATTCTGAAAGTTGAAGAGAGCATTATTTCCCAGATTGCTAGGGAAAGGAACATGCTTAGCTAGACAGGCCAGGAAAAAAACTTTTCATTGTTGAATAATAATCCTGGATCAAAAATGTGGTAGATTTAAGAAACTTAACGGGGGGATAGTTAAAAATAGGATTTTGATTTGTTCTTCTTCGTCATAACGATATTTATTTGGAAAAATGTATGCAAATGTGACTAATATGCATTCATATGTCCATATAAATGTCTCTAAAATTTACTGCTTGAACTATAACTACAAAATGTTACTTGTAATGATAACCTTACTACTAATACTTCTTATAGTTTTGAATGTTGTATATACTTCATACTTGAAATAGGAATTCTATTATTTCCAGGACAAATAGAATTAGTTTTGTTGTTAAAACTGATGGGAAGGAAATAGTAGGCAATGTGTATAGAGGGGAATGAGGAGGCCACTTCCTCAGGTCACAGCCCAAGAAATGGCCCAGCAACCACAGTTCATGATGTGAGGGGCCCTGGGGCAGTCTCAGGGGTGGCTCCAGCATATTAAGTGTGTGGTTATCAAGAAAGGAAAGACCACGGAATGTTCTATGAGAAATATGAACAAAATAAACCACTACCTATAGGACAATATGAATTTTAAATTGATATTAAAGTAAATGTCTAAAGGGTGGAGAGGGCTGGGCCCATAATATGGCTACTTATGGGAAGTATAGGAAGTTTGAAATTTTTAGTATTTGATTCTATGTTATGTTAGCTTATTAGTTTCACGTGTGCAAATGAGTTATCCCCAAGCTCCATCTCCTTTTTGAACTGTTTAGATGGTGGAAAATATGGCTGCGTGAGTTTTAAACTTGATGTTTAATTTTAAATATTCTTACAATAATACAGGATATAAAGAGAAAATAGAGTCTCTGTCATTTTATATGTTTCCTTCTAGATCATAAAATCATATTAAAAATATCTATCCAATTGGCAGTTATATTTTTTCTGTTTTCTCACTTAAAATATTGTAAAAATACCTCAACTTCTATGTCCTCATGTCATTAATTAGTATTTTATTTATAGCAAATGTGATATTAATTTGCTATAAATAAAATAGTCTAATTTAGATGAATATCTTCCTATGATTGTATATTTTAGATATTTCTCAATTTTCACATTGAGAATTGAGATGACATTGCACCATCTTTTATTATAAAACTTTCCCATCTCATTTCACTTTTGGAATATGTTCTTAGAGTTGAGGTTACTAGTATAAATAAAATAAACATGTTTATAATTCTGAAGCTGTTTACTAATATGTTTTACAAAAGGATGACATGAATTAAGCAGTTTTATTGTAATTTTAGAATGGATGTAACTTAAAAATAGCATGATTTTGAACACACGTATTATACTCTTATGATCGATTCAATTTTCCAGCTCACTTTGTGTATGTAGATGCTGCTTAAAAATAATGTTGACATAAAGATTTCATATCTTCCTTTTAATTTATACTTTGCAAAGTACATTCACAATAACTGTCTATTGGACTTTCATGGATCAGGAAGCTTCAGGTATTGTTACCTATTTTATAGCAGAGGATGCTGAAACATAGCGCTTTGTTCATGATACATGGCTAGTAGATGAAGCCGAGATTGCTAGCTTTTTAATAGCAGAAAAAAATTACTTTTTAATTAACTTTTCATTAGAAGTAATTTTAGATTAAGAGAAAGGTTGTGGAGATAGTATAGAGAGCTTCTGTATACTACTCACTTAGTTTCCCTTAATATTTTCATCTTACACTACTATGGAATATTTGTGAAGACTATGAAATGAACGTTGATATATACTATTAACTAAACACCAGGTTTATTCATATTTGACTATTTTTTCTCCTGTCTTTTTTCTATTCTAGGATTCAATCTTAAACAACACATCACATTTAAGACTCTTTTAAAATGATTTAAAACCATAAATCTTGTTATCATACATTATGAAGATGCTATACTTTCTATTGTCAAAGGTTCCACACTAATTTTGGAAATTCCTTTTATCTGAAATAAGTGGTTGGTTTCTTTATATCTAATAAATATTTTAATTCTAAAATGTTATTCTTCTTAGAACAGCCCAGCTAAAGGAAGTGGAGAGATTAAGAATTGTTTAATTATTAGATTAATATAGAGCCTTGTCTTTCTTTCCATCTCCAACCCAATTAAGTTTTCTATGTACAATGAAGCTATTTGAAATAGAAGTGGATATTTGACAGAATGGGGGCCACAGTACTTTATTCAGGGATTACTAAAGACATTTAAAAGTGTTGTGCATTTTAAAATATCATCTCTGCACTGAGACAGACCAAATAAAATATTTAACATTTTTCAAAATTTATTTTTATTTTTATTTTTTTCTCTTTTTAAAATTTTTTTATTATACTTTAAGTTCTAGGGTACATGTGCACAACGTGCATGTTTGTTACATACGTATACATGTGCCATGTTGGTGTGCTGCACCCATTAACTCGTCATTTACATTAGGTATATCTCCTAATGCTATACCTCCCCCCTCCCCCCACCCCACAACAGGCCCCGGTGTGTGATGTCCCCCTTCCTGTGTCCAAGTGTTCTCATTGTTCATTTCCCACCTATAAGTGAGAACATACAGTGTTTTTTTATCCTTGTGATAGTTTGCTGAGAATGATGGTTTCCAGTTTCATCCATGTCCCTACAAACGACATGAACTCATCCTTTTTTATGGCTGCATAGTATTCCATAGTGTATATGTGGCACATTTTCTTTTTTTAAAATTTTTGATTATTATACTTTAAGTTTTAGGATACATGTGCACAACGTGCAGGTTAGTTACAGATGTATACATGTGCCATGTTGGTGTGCTGCACTCATTAACTCGTTATTTAACATTAGGTGTATCTCCTAATGCTATCCCTCCCCACTCCCCCCACCCCACAACAGGCCCCGGTGTGTGATGCTCCCCTTCCTGTGTCCATGTGTTAAAGGATGAGTAAAACCACCTTGGTCTTGGTAAAGCAAAAATTAGTGTAAAAATGTTATTTCTGCTCTGTGTCAATGGCTCTGAGGGCTTGTTCTCACCACTCATCATGATCTTCTCTGCTTCTTACTGCATCAGTGCTTTTGTGTGTATTGCTTTATCTTATACTCACAAGATATGTATGGATAGACATCATATCCATTTACTGAAGTGGAAGCTGAGGCTTTGAGAATGTTAAGAATTTGAAGTGACTTGTTCTAACATGCCATAGAACAAGTAGGAGAGCTTGGATTTGAACCTATGTCTATATGAGTCTGGAACTGAAGTTCTTACTCATTTCACTTCATCGTATTTCCCACTTTGGCTCTAGGCTAAGCTGAACACTGTTGGATCATTTACTGACATGCTTTCCTTTGCAATAAATGGTTATTGACTTATCTAATAACCTTATAAGGTTTGTTCCAGCTCATATTTTCTTGGTGATAACTTATAACTGTATATGGAATTCCTAGTGCAGACACTGGTTACAAATGAAACTGAAAACATAATGGAAATGATTGTTTTAAAATAAGCAAAAGAACATTTATTAACATACACAATTGTATATTTGTTAGTTTTATTAACATTTTAAATTGTTTCTGTTAACTCCAAGTGACATTCATAAAAATCAGCTTATTTAAATCTCAAAATAAATCTCTTTATTCTTTTTTATTCACCTATTTTTTAACAAAGGTGTATACACATATAAATATACACATATACAAATATTCAAACACACACACTTATATATGGTAATTGAAAAACACATTTCAATTATATATATAGGTGAAGACAGAATTTTCCTTTAAAGCTGTGTCTGCCTGTGGAAATGAAGTCAAAAGTTGGAGAGTAATTATCTAGATGACTCATGAAAAAGCTTTTTGTAGATAAGGTGGCTGACTTTTTAAGTGAGTAAATACAATTGGTAAGAGCACTTTATTATAAGTAAAATTTTCACATTTTCAAATCTGACCATCATCATAATCCTGAGACATGAGCAGGTAAGCTATATATAAACACCTCTGCTACACAATAATGCATATAAAGTTGAAATATACACTTCTTTTAGGAATTAAACTTCATTAGACCTGATTACATTATATAAATAATTGGAAAATAATTAATAAAGCCTCAAGATTCTGGTTTATATTCAATATATTGTTTATCTTCCTTACTTATGTGGTTGATGCCAATTTGTTTGTAGAAAGGCCATTCCTACTTTGAAGTTCTTACTGGAAAAGGAATATCCCCACTCCTTTCCCTGCTGATCTAGTGGAAAGGAATTGGGTGTTGGAGCCTGAGATTCTGTGTTAATATCCCAGATTGTCTGTTATTTGCTTAAACTTAACTTCTTTAAGCATGAGTTTCCCACCAATCAAATAGGAATAATAAGACCTAATGCAGACTATTCCCTAGGACAGTCGGTCCTTAGCCTTCCATTGTTTCACTAGTTATCATAACAACATTCTGTTGTAGGCATTATTACTTTTATAATAATAATAAACTTCTGTTTTCATTTTAAAATGACAGATTTAAGAAAACACTCCGCACTTAGTGCATACTTTTTATGTTTTAAATGTCAGGCTAGAGACTTTTCTAAAGATCTTTCTCTTTTGTAAAGAATGAATTCAGTTAAGACTTTTAAAGAAATATTTGAAGAGCAGCCATCATTTTTAAGTGCTTCTTGAACTATACGCTGTTTTCTTCTAGTTGCAGATAAAGCAGTCTCCCGATTAGGAATGGGATGCTGGTCATCCCTGCTCCCATTTGATGCCAATGGCAGAAATAAGTAATAAGTTACAATGCTCCTTCTCTCAAAATTTAGAGGTAACTTCAGAATACTTCTCAATAATTCACTCCAGGAAGCCACTAGTAAATGATCAAAGCTGGCACTTGATATGAAAACTCTTTCTCTTCTCTTCTCTACCACATATCCTTCCCCCATATTGAACCTCTTGTTGCTTTCAAGTATTCTTTAAATTATCTCTATCACAATTCTGCCTGATATTTCAGTACTACCTTCAATAATTTCTAATTTATGTTCTCAATGACAACAGAAGCACTCAATAATTTTGCATATGGATGTACCAACTTGTTAATGACTATGATACCACAAATTGATCTGAAGCAAATTTTCCTTTGTCCTAATTGCAGACTCTACATGATCCCTGTTGGAGCTTTCATCTTTTCCTTGGGAAACATGCAAAACCAAAGCTTTGTAACTGAGTTTGTCCTCCTGGGACTTTCACAGAATCCAAATGTTCAGGGAATAGTATTTGTTGTATTTTTGTTTGTCTACATTGCAACTGTTGGGGGCAACATGCTAATTGTAGTAACCATTCTCAGCAGCCCTGCTCTTCTGGTGTCTCCTATGTACTTCTTCTTGGGCTTCCTGTCCTTGCTGGATGTGTGCTTCTCATCTGTCATCACCCCAAAGATGATTGTAGACTCCCTCTATGTGACAAAAACCATCTCTTTTGAAGGCTGCATGATGCAGCTCTTTGCTGAACACTTCTTTGCTGGGGTGGAGGTGATTGTCCTCACAGCCATGGCCTATGATCGCTATGTGGCCATTTGCAAGCCCTTGCATTACTCTTCTATCATGAACAGGAGGCTCTGTGGCATTCTGATGGGGGTAGCCTGGACAGGGGGCCTCTTGCATTCCATGATACAAATTCTTTTTACTTTCCAGCTTCCCTTTTGTGGCCCCAATGTCATCAATCACTTTATGTGTGACTTGTACCCATTACTGGAGCTTGCCTGCACTGATACTCACATCTTTGGCCTCATGGTGGTCATCAACAGTGGGTTTATCTGCATCATAAACTTCTCCTTGTTGCTTGTCTCCTATGCTGTCATCTTGCTCTCTCTGAGAACACACAGTTCTGAAGGGCGCTGGAAAGCTCTCTCCACCTGTGGATCTCACATTGCTGTTGTGATTTTGTTCTTTGTCCCATGCATATTTGTATATACACGACCTCCATCTGCTTTTTCCCTTGACAAAATGGCGGCAATATTTTATACCATCTTAACTCCCTTGCTCAATCCTTTGATTTACACTTTCAGGAATAAGGAAGTAAAACAGGCCATGAGGAGAATATGGAACAGACTGATGGTGGTTTCTGATGAGAAAGAAAATATTAAACTTAAAAAAATCCAAAGTTAAGGGTAAAAAAGGTCAAAATGGCCTTAAATAAAAACTTAATGAGATACATCTTTCATGGCAAGAGATAAAGTAATGCTAGAAAAAAATCATTAATGTGGGATCAGAAAACTTATGTTTCCACCCTCAGATCATTCATCAACTCTGAGCTGGCAACCCAGTGTTCTCATGTTCAAACTAAAGAGAGTTGAATTTTATGAACAGTTGGGATTTAATAATAAAAAAATAATGACAAGAAAAATTATTTGTTAGACTGCTGGGCATTCACTTCATGATTCAGAAAAAAAACCTTTGTGGAGGGAAGACACATATCTTACAGATTAGGAAGAGAAATTTACTTAAACTTGCATTTCAAGTAAGAAGTTTATATTTAGGACACTGTTGTCAGTGATTCTAATGAAAAAAAAAAAAAAAAAACAAACTCAGGACTCAAGAAGGGCACAGACCAGAGCATTTGCAGAACCTCACATGTGGGTGTTTCTGTATCATATGACTCCATCATTTAACATGGGTTTATTACCATCTCCTTCAGGTCACTTGGTGAATTTCTTGAGAGATAAAACCTGATTGGCCCAGTTCTGCCTACAGATGAGTTCCTCTTGAGTCAGGTGACTATTCCATACCAATCAGCTATGGGAAATAAAAAAAGGAATCAGATTCCACGAAGGCATCAGCAATGAGTAGCTCTTATTCAAGTACAATTCAAGTACAAAGAAAACTCTTGAGAGACCACATTACTAGCGAACCCGTACCAAGTACAGAGATGTAGTGAGCTGACTTACCCCTGCTATATAGGACTGGAAACCAGTGGCATCAGAGAGTGAAAAGTAAATTTCAAAAATTGATTACATTTCAACTTACTTGGTAATTTGAATCTTCTTGACTTTATCTACTCAAGTGAAAATAATTTTATTTGAACAATGATCAATAAATAGATCCTTCAAATTTAAACACATCCTCTATATGTCATTCCCACAGTTAAGTTTTGTTACTCTCAGGTTGTCAAGTGGTTAAATAACAAATTTATTTACTGGAATAAATTTAATTACAGTAAAATACTTCAATTTACTCTAGAAGACCAACACTAATAACATGCCTATAAATTGAGTATGTGGACAAAAATACTAAATGTCCTTTTTTTTTCTTTTCTTAATGCTTAATGCCAGGCCTCAAATAGAAGAGTGTATGATATTAGTTTTCTTCCTCAGAATAGATATGACAGAAGATACATAAGGTTTCATTGATTTCTCAAGGTTAAGTCCATGAGGGATTAAGATTAGGGTCTAAAAACTATTTGAACAAAGTGTGTGCACTGAAGAGAGCAACCATAGTAAGAAAGACTTAGACCTTCTAGGGGGCTTTTCTGTTCCTTTCTCTTGCTTCTCCATCATCTGTCCATCATAATAGCAAGGGTACCTTCTTAACATGCTTTGCCCTTACTTAGAGGCTCTTATTGTTAAGTAGTTTATTCATCCCTAAAAGCTTGCTGGAGAAATGAGAAATTAAGTCATTGACTTAATTTATGAATCTAAGAATCTAAGATTTGACACAGTATAAAATAAAACATTATTCTGGACAGATTACAGTGACCACTGCAGATTCATGTTTGATCCATCACACACTCAAATTAAAACATATTTTTATTATTTTAACACCCAACCTCTTATTGCGAACTCTGGTGATAATATACAAGGAGAAAAGATTCAGCAGAGGAAAAAACAAATACTGAAAGACATCTACCCAAACTTTTTCATTTCAATTAGATTCATGAACAGAACTTTGCAAAATTCTTCCAATAAAAATTATTGCTTTAGTTGTTTTCTATGTTGCATTTGCCTTAGCATGGTGAAATTTACTCAAATGTTCTTAGCTCTCAGGCAAACTGTTTTGGAACACTAAGGCAGCTCATTGTAACTATTGTAGTTACTAAAAAAGTTTTCAGAAACACATTGGCAATTTAAAAAGTGAGTAGTGTAGTTTGTATATTTGTCCCCTCCAAATCTCATGTCGTGACGTAATCTCCAAAGTTGAAGATGAGACCTGAGGTGTTTGGATCGTGGAGGTGGATCCCTAATGAATGGCTTGGGCCACCCCCTTGGTGATAGTGAACTTTCGCTCTGAGTTCACAGAGATCTGGTTGTTTAAAAGCATGTGGCACCTGTAACCCCCACTCTCTCTCTCTCTCTTGCTCCTGCTTTTGCCATGTGATGTGCTTGCTACCCCTTTGCCTTCTGCCATTACTGTAAGCTTCCTGAGGCCTCCCTAGAAGATAAGCAGATGCCAGCAACATGATTCCTGTAAAGCCTGTAGAACTGCGAGCCAATTAAGCCTCTTTTCATTAGAAATTACCCAGTCTCAGGTATTTCTTTACAGCAATGCACAGATGACCTCATGCAGTGGGGATTTTTAAAAATGCCTCTGGATGCCTGAAAGAACCTAATAGAGAGCTGATTTCTAATTTAAAGAATGAAATTATTCAGGAATGGGATTGTGTTAAATCATACATCAACTCTAATCAAGACTTTGCTCAAAGTCTTGCAATGGTTCTCCAATTTACTAGAGGAAATGGCAAGCCCTCACAGGGACCGCCAAGACTCTAAATTTGGGCTGCAGTGACCTCTCTGATTTCTCACTCACCCACTCTGCTCCAGTTATACGGGCTCCTGTGAATACACAAAACCTCTCCTCCTTCACAGCCTTTGCACATCTCCCTTGGATTGAACCCTTTTCCTTACTTCCAGATATTTTATGGCTCATTCTTTCTTCTTTCTCACTAAATCCTACGCTGCCTATCTTTTTAAAAATAGTAACACCCTCACCTTGGCTTTCATTAAGCCCCCTTCCCACCAAATATTTTTTGAGAGCACTTATCACTGACTCTCTGATATAATATGTAATTTGTTTACTTGTATTTTTGGTTTGCTTCCTCTCATAGACTGTAAACTATGAGACAGGAAATTTTTTCTCTTTCGTTCACTTATGTATCACTAGCATCTAGAACAGCCTGGTGTAGGAGATTGGTAAACATATGCTGAATAAATACATAAATGGCCTGTCTTTCAATAGTTAAATTTAAATCTATCTCTAATATTAACTCACTGGTATATTATTTGGCAATGTGAATGTAGAATGTAGTTATTGCTGATATTAGCCCCCACATTTTTTTTTTTTTTGAGGTGGTGCCTCACTCTGTCGCCCAGGCTGGATTGCAATGGTGTGATCTTGGCTCACTGCAACCTCCACCTCTTGGGTTCCAATGGTTCCCCTGCCTCAGTTTCCTAAGTAGCTGGGATTACAGGCACGGATCACCACACCCAGCTATTTTTTTATTTTTATTTTTAGTAGAGACGGGGTCTCAGGGCCAGGTGGTCTCAAACTCCTGACCTCAAGTGATTTACCCACCTCAGCCTCCTAAAGTGCTGGGATTACAGGCATGAGCCAACGTGCCTGGCCCACATCTTGATAATAGCTGAAATTCATATTTTGACATGATCAAGTATTTTAAATAGATTATAAATGTTTGTTAGTTAACTTTCACATATCTATAGTAAAAATTCAAACAGGGACTAAAGGCATTCATTTCTATTCACTTTTCTTCTCATTTCTCATTCTCCAATCCTTCTCTCATCCCTTATAAAAATAAATGTTCTCTCAGTGATATGATTTTAATTCTGAAGTTACTTTTAATCTCAATAAAATAATAAAAATAAAATAGTAAAATCTTTTGCTTCGAATTTCCCATTTTATTAGTTGAGTTTAATCTGACTAGAATTTCTGAATTATTCACTGGAAACCTCACTTTAGTAAGATACAACTTTAAGTGGACAGAGTTTAAAGTAATGCCCTCATTTATCCTGAAATAGCATGTGATACAGAGGTGGATCAAAATTCAAAATAGTACAGAACTCACTTGTAATCTGTTCCCATTTCCATAGTTATCAAGACTGAATGACTAAGTCAATTACAGTCAATAAACCCCTGGCATTGCTTTGGCAGAATCTAGAATCCAGTTGGGTAATCCAGCCATTCATTGTACAATGTACATTTAAAGAGACCTCATAGTATATTTACTCAAAACTTGAAGGAATTTCATGAGATTATTAATTTAGCTTCTTGCCTTTATGCAATTTAATGGCCTTCTTTGAATCTATCCTCTGCGAAGTTTTTCCAGCAGAACTCTAAGAGGCTTGATATTTCCCTCAAAAGTAGATACTTAGTTTAGAGCTTTTTGAGCAGGAAGATAGTTGTGGTGAAATACTCATTGCCTGTTCTTGTTTTCCAGGCCAATAAATCTCAATCTCTGTTTTCTTTTTTTTTTTTTGGATGAAGTTTCACTCTTGTCGCCCAGGATGGAGTGGTGCAATGGCACGATCTCTGCTCACTGCAACCTCCACCTCCTGGGTTCAAGCAATTCTCCTGCCTCAGCCTCCTGAGTAGCTGGGATTACAGGTGCCTGCCACCATGCCTGGCTAATTTTTGTATTTTTGGTAGAGGCTGGGTTTCACCATGTTGGCCAGGCTGGTCTCAAATTCCTGACTTCAGGTGATCTGCCTGCCTTGGCCTCCCAAAGTGCTGGGATTACAGGCATGAGCCACCATGCCCAACTGCCAATAAATCTTATGGTATCACTGTAGGTATGCTATTACAATAAAAGAGCTTTAGATGTATACATTTAAAAATTTAGATTCTAGGCTCAGTTCTGCCACTAATTGACTGTGTGACCTTGGGTGAGTTATTTCACTTATCTTGACCTCAATTTCTCACTTTTAAGGAGGATTAATAAGAACACATAAATATTTATTCTGCATATTCTCTGAGCCAGAGATACTTTCTTTTAAGTTCAACATGTTACTCTTTACAGAAACTTTATAAAGCTAGATCTTCATACCTGCATTTAATTGATGGAGAAGCTGAGGCTCAAAAACTTTAAGTGATATACCAAAAACCTTCCTCAAATTGCTTCAGTCCATTTTTAAGAAAAAAGTCCATGTATTGAAGTGCAATTTTTCTGTAAGCTGCTTCTCTAAGACACTTTGGCTTCTGGTTGCAACTAAGTCCGTCATCAAAGGTACAAAGCATGTTCCAATCTATCCATTGGTTCTCCTTTCCCAATTTCTGTCCTCTTTTCTCCTATCTCTAACATGGACCTTTCTCTTCATCCTCATTGTAGGTACCTAGCAGGTAATGGCATATCTAGCAGGTATGCTGGGTAGTAACATAGTCTCTCAGGCAGGAAACTAATTTTGCAATGTAATCTGTTCCAACTTTAATAGCTTGAACCACATTCAAAAGCAAAAGTTTTTCTTCCCTGTGAGTAAAAGAGCATATATTTTTAAAAAGAAAAAGAATATACATAAGACAAGTATTCAGTAGTTCATTTTCCTTTTCCATCTCTCTCCTCTCTGCACTGATTTAAAAACATAGGTGAGATTAGAAATGGGATAATTAACAGGATGCCTCCAGCTTTGTTCTTTTTGCTTAGGATTATCTTGGCTATACAAGCTCCTTTTAGGTTCCATATGATATTTAAGGTATTTTTTTTCTAGTTCTGTGTAGAAAGTCAATGGAGCTTGATGGAAATGGCATTGAATCCATAAATTATTTTGGGCAGTATGGCAGTTTACACAATATTGATTCTTCTTATCCAAGATAATGGAATGTTTTTCATTTGTTTGTGTCCTCTCTTATTTCCTTGAGCACTGGTTTGTGGTTCTCCTTGAAGAGGTCCTTCACATTCCTTGTAAGTTGTATTCCTAGGTATTTTATTTTCTTGGTAGCACATGTGAAAGGGAGTTCTCTCATGATATGACTCTCTGCTTGTCTATTATTGGTGTATAGGAATTCTTGTGAGTTTTGCCCATTGATTTTGTATCCTGAGACTTTGCTGAAGTTGCTTATCAGCTTACCGAGTTTTTGGGCTGAGATAATGGAGTTTTCCAACTATACAATCATGTCATTTTCAAACAGAAAATTTGACTTCCTCTCTTTCTATTTGAATATCCTTTATTTCTTTCTATTGCCTGATTGCTCTGGGCAGAACTTCCAATACTATGTTGAATAGGAATGGTGAGAGAGGGCATCCTCGTCTTGTGCCGGATTTCAAAAGGAATGCTTCCACCTTTTGCCCATTCAGTATGACATTGGCTATAGGTTTGTTTTAAGTAGCTCTTATTACTTTGAGATATGTTCCACCAATACTTAGTTTATTGAGAGTTTTTAGAATGAAGGGGTGTTGAATTTTATTAAAGGTCTTTTCTTATCAATTGAGATAATCATATAGTTTTTGTCATTGGTTCTGTTTATGTGATGGATTACGTTTATTGATTTGCATATGTTGAACCAGCCTTTCATCCCAGGAATGAAGCCAACTTGATCATGGTGGGTAAGCTTTTTGATGTGCTGCTGGATTTGAACTATACTGCAAGGCTACAGTAACCAAAACAGCATGGTACTGCTTCCAAAACAGATATATGGACCAATGGAACAGAACAGAGGCCTCAGAAATACCACCACACATCTACAACCATCTGATCTTTGACAAATCTGACAAAAAAAGCAATGGGGAAAGGATTCCCTATTTAATAAATAGTGCTGGGAAAACTGGCTAGCCATATGCAGAAAACTAAAACTGGACCCCCTCTTTTGAAACAGAACAGAGGCCTCAGAAATAACACCACACATCTACAACCATCTGATCTTCAACAAACCTGACAAAAACAAGCAATGGGGGAAGGATTCCCTATTTAATAAATAGTGCTGGGAAAACTGGCTAGCTATATGCAGAAAACTAAAACCAGACCCTTCCTTACACTTTATACAAAAATTAACTCAAGATGAATTAAAGACTTAAATGTAAAGCCTAAAACCATAAAAACCCTAGAAGAAAACCTACGCAATACCATTCAGGACATAGGCATGGGCAAAGACTTCATGACTAAAACACCAAAAGCAATTGCAAGAAAAGCCAAAATTGACAAATGGGATCTAATTAAACTAAAGAGCTTCTGCTCAGTAAAAGAAAATATCATCAAAATGAACAGACAACCTACACAATGGGAGAAAATTTTTGCAACCTATCTATCTGACAAAGGTCTAATATCCAGAATCTACAAGCAACTTAAACAAACTTACAAGAAAAAAAGAAACAAAACGTGTGCAAAGGATATGAACAGACACTTCTCAAAAGAAAACATTTACACAGCCAACAGACATATGAACAAAAAAAGCTCATCATCACTGGTCATTAGAGAAATGCAAATAAAAACCACAATGAGATACCATCTCACACCAGTTAGAGTGGTGATCATTAAAAGGTCTGGAAAAAACAGATGCTGGCAAGGATGAGGAGAAATGGAAACACTTTTACACTGTTAGTGAGAGTGTAAATTAGTTCAAACATTGTGGAAGACAGTGTGGCAATTCCTCAAGAATCTAGAACAAGAAATACCATTTGATCCAGCAATCCCATTACTGGGTATATACTCAAAGGATTAGAAATCATTCTGCACATGTATGTTTATTGAAGCACTATTTACAATAACAAAGACTTGGGACAAACTCAAATGTCCATCAACAATAGACTGGGTAAAGAAAATGTGGCACATATACATCATGGAATACTATGCAGCCATAAAAAAGAATGAGTTCATGTCCTTTGCAGGGACATGCATGAAGCTGGAAACCATCATCTTCAGCAAACTAACACAGGAAGAGGAAAACAAACACCCCATGTTCCCACTCAGAAGTGGGAGCTGAACAATGATAATACATGGACACAGGGAGGGGAACATCACACACCAGAGCCTGTCAGGGTTTGGTGGGAAAGGGGAGGGAGAGCATTAGGACAAATACTTAATGCATGGGGGGCTTAAAACATAGATGATATGTTGATAGGTGCAGAAAACCACCATGGCACATGTATACCTATGTAACATACCTGCACTTTCTGCACATATATCCAAGAACTCAATGTAAAGGAAAAAAAAATTAAATTCAAATACAGCTCCATGGTTTAGCTAATTGTAATGTATTATGAATCACCTGCTTTCTATCTTCGTCCTGTGGGTATGTAAAAAGTTAACATTAAAGAAATTCGGGTGAAGAAAAAAAAAGAAATGGGATAATTATTTTTGCTTTTTGTCTTTTACAAAAGAGCATATTGAAAATTAAATAGCTTGAGATATTTGCTTACATTGACATAGCAGATAAGTGATAAGGTGAAAACGCATGTCTACCATGCACATTTCATTTAGCTGAGCGTTTAACTGGTTTAAAATACTTTTGTGCATCTAGGAGAGATAGGCTTAAACATACGATATGGAGAAAAGAAGTTTCCTTCTTGAAATTCAGAGCAAACTGGAGTTTAACTAATTGGCCCTAAGGTTTGCTTTTGCCCTTGGCCCCTCTGAACTTAGTGGATCCCTGGACGTCCTTAGGGATTGGGTTGGGAGTTATGGTTTCCCTGGAGCTCCTGAGGATGGAAAGTCTGCCTTAGACATTTGAAAACTTGTGTGGTAATTACTATAAATTTCCAATGCAGTAGATAGAAAAACTCATGTTTTTTTCAAAAGAGAAACTGTGGGAAAAGAGCCGTCTTCAGAGGTCTTTGTCTCTCAGAGCACAGGAATAGTTTCATAAACTTTAAAGAACCTAATTAAGAGACTTCCTCTATTTTCAACAACCCTCTTCCTCATTCCAACATAGACTCTGTTGTTTTGTCTAACCCAGTGCTTCTGGGGGAAGAGCCATGTGAAGTAGGTCCCCATGCAGAGTCATTCTGTATGTAAACTACTCACACTCGACAAGTCATTGTGATAGAAAGCATTGATAATTCTCAATGAAGTATAGTTTGCATGTTTATCTGGGCTTCATATGATTCTACTTCCAAATAAATTAAAATTGACAATATGAAAAATATAATTTATTGGATGTTATGTTTGTTTTAAGAAAAGAGGTCAGTTTTTTTTTGTTTGTTTGTTTTGTTTTGTTTTGTATTTTTGAGATGAAGTCTCCCTCTGTTGCCCAGGCTGGAGTGCAGTGGTGCGATCTCAGCTCACTGCAAGCCCCACCTCCCGGGTTCATGCCATTATCCTGCCTCAGCCTCCTGAGTAGCTAGGACTACAGGTGTCCACAGCCACACCCAGCTGATTTTTGGGTTTCACCGTGTTAGCCAGGATGGTCTCGATCTCTTGACCTCACGACATGCCTGCCTTCGCCTCCCAAAGTGCTGGGATTACAGGCGTGAGCCATTGCACCTGGCCAAAAGGTAAGTTTCTTAAATGTCTGAAATGCATTCTTCACATTACCTCCTCAAGAGTGATTTAATAGGATCTATATTTCATGTATCTTTTGTAAAATATGGGGCTCCTAGGGGAGTATTTTCACCAATGAAAGGTAACATTCCAGAACTCTAGGGGTTCTAACCCTTCCCTGGCTTCATCAGAAAGCTATATTGTCAAACCCTCTCTGCTCCCAAAAGGTAGGATTCAACACCATTGCATTGAGGCCAACCTGGCAGAAGTTTCTAACTTGGGGGTCTTCTCATTTGATGAGCTCAAGACCAGTGGTGATGTTTCTGGGACAGGCACAAGATGGAGGAGAGGAGATGTAGTTTTTACATATTTGCACTATCTACACACCTCTCAAGACAAGATGGAGGAAAGGAGATGTACTTTTTACATATTTGCACTATCTACACACCTCTCAAGACCCTTGGCAATGCTTGCTCATGAGCCACAGTCACATTCTCTCCCTGCTTTTGGGAAAAGTGATAATAAAGTAGGTAGAGAGAAAGAAGCTAAACTATGTGATGAAATCTTTGATCAAACTACTCTCTCTAACAGTCTAACAGTCTTTTTTCACCTCCCTTTGTGTATCTTTCTATGTATACATATATTATCCTAGCCCCTGACTCTGCTGCTCTCTGTTTACTATTGCTCTCCTCTCTCCTGCTCTGACTTCATTGAGTCCCTGTCCTTTTCCCCTCTCACTATTATTTGTTAGGTATCTAGATTTCTGCTTTGATACTTGCCTGACCATGAAGTTTACAGGACTTGATTTGGGGGTCAGTTCAGGAAACTAAGGTGTCAATTGGCATCCTTCTCTGATAGCTCAGGATTTCTCCTTTCTAGGGTGAAATTCACATTGATGGTTGTGATTTGGTGTTTTATATGACATGTAGGAAGGATGCTAGAGAGAGAGGCTATCTAGTTTGATAACATCCCCTTTTAGTTATAGCCTAACTGTACCCAGTAAAACTGTCTGTATCACAGGTCAAACTTTGTACATAAAATATAATAATGCAAACAGCAAAATTAACCTTACAATAAAATGTCATGTCAAATGAAATAATAAATGTGAATACCATTTAAATTATAAGATCATAGAACAAGAATAGCATATAATATAAGATTACCTTATTTAATTCAATATATATTTAATAAAGCACATGGCAATATAGGAGTATAAGAAATAGAGGTGATGTTTATTTTTCTTGGGGGGGAAATGGAAGACTTTTGGGACCAGATATAATTTGAACTTGTTAAAATTTAAACAGGTGACTGTGAAAATTAAGGCTTAAAGAAGAAAAAATAATATGCGCCACTACTGTGGTGATTCCCGAGATAAGGAAAGTAAGATAGTCCAAGTGGTATGAGAAACTAATGACTGAACTAGTGATAAGATTCTAAAGTGGTATTGATCTGAGCTAGTTCAGGCACCTTGTCAAAGTGCTGTTTCCTGTTGTTATGTCCTCAGATCTTCTCTTTGTTTATATAAAATAAACCAAAATAGAATTGTATTATCTGGATTTCATGGTTATCTATTATCTGCCCATGAATTTATCTCTTACACTTTTTTGATTTAAAGAGAGTGTAGTTTCTATGGAAGTTATCTCTATGTTGGCCTAAAGCAATACACTTCTCAGGATTTTGTACTAACTCTTCTCACTTAACTTGTCCTCTCCTCATAGGTTTCTTTGTTTTTATGCCCCCCAAAAGCCATGATGTATTGAAATAAATAATTTATCTATTTTCTCTTTTTTTCCCAGAGATAATTGAAACTGCCACTGAGATTTTACAGTTAGTATAACAACCTTAGTCTCTCACATTGAACTAATATTATTTCAGCTGAATGGAAAAGAAACAGCTTTATTAGAGATTAATGAAAAAATTGAATTACTAACTTTGAAATATTTATTCTACTTTGGGAAGCCCAGTACAAGTGTATTGAATAACTGAGTGTCTGAAATCCTTTCAGAAATTTCAGTTTAATGAAGGTTTTCCCAGAAAAACAAATGATGAGGGAATTTGTCACCACTAGACTGGCCCTCCAGGAAATGCTTAAAGGAGTAATAAATACAGAAATAAAAAAATAATATATACCATCATGAAATCAATCAGAAATGTAAAACTCACAGGTATTATAATAAAATAATCACATAGAGGAGTAAGAGAAAGGAATCAAAGGTCAACATGACAGAAAAACCAGAAAAGACAAAAAGCCAGAGGAAAAAAAAGAAACAGAATTATGAAACAACTTGAAAACAATTAACAGTATGACAGAAACAAAGCCTTACATATAAATATTAACCTTGCATGTAAATGGATTAAATGTTCCAGTTAAAAGATACAGATTGGCAGAATGAATTTAAAAACCTGATTCAGCTATATGCTGCTGACAAGAAACTCATCGTACCTGTAAAGATACATGTAGACTGAAAGTAAGGGCTAGAAAAACACATTCCATGCAAACAGAAACCAAAAGCATGCATGAGTAGCTAAATTAAAAAAAAAACAAATATTACTAGAACTAAGGAAAGATTGAGACAGCAGTACAATAATATGGGGAGACTTTGACACACTATTCACAACACTAGACCCACCATTAAGATGGAAAATTAACAAAGAAACATTGGACTTAAGTTAGACCTTAGACCAAATGGATTTAATGACATTTACAGAACATTCTATCCAACAACCCCAGAATATACATTCTTTTCATTAGCACATGGAACATTCTCCATGATAGACCACATGTGAAGCCACAAAACAAGACTTAACAAGTTTTTAAAAAACAAAATCATAGCAAGTATCTTCTCAGAGCACAGTAGATTAAAGTTAGAAATCAATACCAAGAGGAACTTCAGAAACTATACAAATACATGGAAATTAAACAGTATGCTCCTGAAGGATCACTGGGTCAATGAAGAAAGTAAGATGAAAATTTAAAGAAATTAAAATAAATGAATATAAAAACACAACACACAAAGATCTGTGGGATAGAGCAAAAATGCTGCTACCAGGGAATAGCATTATGCCTACACTAAGACGACAAAAAGATGACAAATTTACAACCTAACATCATACCTTGAGGAACTAGAAAAATAACAAACCAAGCTCCCCAATCCCAGTTAGCAGAAGAAAAAACAAAGATCAGAGCACAATGGTATGAAAAGAGACCAAAAAATTACAAAGAAAAGAAAACAAACAAAAAGTTGGTCCTTCAAAAAGATAAAGAAAACTGACAAACCACTACCTAGACTAATCAAAAAAAGGGAGAAGATCAAAATAAACATAATCAGAAATAGAAAAGGAGACAATACAACTGAAACCACAGAAATACAGAAGATCATCAGATAGTACTATGAATAACTATATGCTCACAAACTACAAAACCTAGAGGAAACTGATAAATTCCTGGAAGCACACAACATCTAGAGATTGAAACAGTATAAAATTGTATTCCTGAGGAGACCAATAATGAGTAGCAAGATTGAATCAGTAATAAAAATTCTCCAAATGTATTCCTTGCTAAGTTCTGCCAAATATAGAAAGAACTAATGTTAGTCCTTCTGAAAGGATTCCAAAAAGTCAAAGAGAAAAGAATTCTACCTAATGTCTTCTATGGGGTCAGTATCACCCTGGTACCAAAACTAGAGAAGGAAAAAATAAAGAAAGAAAGCTATGGATCAATATTCTTGATGATCATAGATGTAAAATCCTCAACAAAATACTAGCAAGTTGAATCCAATAGCACATCAAAAAAAAAATACACCATGATGAAGTGGGATTATCCTAGGGATGCAACGATGGTTCAATATACACAGATCAGTAAATATAATGTATTATATAAACAGAATTAAGGCAAAAATCATATATTCCTCTCAATGGACTCAGAAAAAGCATTAATAAAGTTTACTTTAGCACCCCATTCATAAAAAATTGCAACAAACTAGGCATACAAGTAGCATACCTCAAGATAATAAAGGTCATATATGACAAAACTACAAATAAGTTGAAAGCATTCCTTTAAGACCTGGAACAATGAAAGATGCCCACTTTCACCACTGTTATTCAACGTAGTAGTGGCAGTCCTCATTATAGCACCCAGGAAAGAGAAAAAAATAACAGACATTGGAAAAGGAAGAGAGAAAGTCAAACTATCCATATTTGTTGATAATATAATCTTGTATCTAGAAAACCCTAGACTCCACCAAAAACCTCTTAGATTTAATAAATGAATTCAGTAAAATTTCAGGATACAGCATTAATGTACGCAACTTGGTAGTGTTTCTACACACCAATAATGATCCAGCCAAGGACCAAATCAAGAAGGCAGTCCCATTTACAATAGCTACCAAAAAATAAATAACATACCTAGGAATATATTTAACCAAGGAAGTGAAAGATCACTACAAAGACAGCTACAAAACACCAGTGAAAGAAATCATAGATGGCACATACAAATGGAAATACATCCCATGATCATAGATCAAAAGAATTCATGTTATTAAAATGACCATACTAACCAAAGCAATCTACAGGTTCAATGTAATCTGCATCAAAATGCCAATGCCATTTTCCATATAATTAGAAAAAACAATTCTAAAGTTCAAATCACACCAAAAAAGAGCTTGAACAACCAAAGCAATCCTAAGCAAAAATAACAAAGCTGGAGGCATTACATTGCCTGACTTCAAATTATTCTACAAGACATTTGTAATCAAAACAGCATGGTACTGGTATAAACATGTTATATAGATCAATAGATCAATGTAATAGAGGAGAAAACCAAGAAATAAAGGCACTTACACATAGCCAGTTGATCTTTGATAAAATGAATAAAAACATACAATGGGGACAGAATACCCTTTTCAATAAATGGTGCTGGGAAAATCGGATTGCCATACACAGAAAAATGAAAATGGACCACTATCTCCCACAATATACAAAAATTAACACAAGAAAAAATAGATGACTTGAACATAAGACCTGAAAGCATAATACTGGAAGAAAATCTAGGAAAAAACTCTTCTAGACATTGGTCTAGGTAAATAATTCATGACTAAGACCTCAAAAGTACAGGCAACAACTGCAAAAAAATAGACAAATGGGACATAACTGAATGAAAATCTTCTGCACAACAGAACAAATAATCAACAGAGTTAGCAGACGACCTGAAAAATAGAAGACAATATCTGCAGACTATATATCTGACAGGGGAAAAGTATCTAAAATTTACAAGAAATTCAAACAACTCAACAAAACCCAACCCAAATAATTCCATTAAAAAATGGGCTAGGCCGGGCACAGTGGTTCACACCTGTAATCCCAGCACTTTGGGAGGCTGAGGTGGGCAAATCACAACGTCAGGAGTTCAAGACTAGCATGACCAAGATGGTGGAACCCCATCTCTACTAACAATACAAAATTTAGCTGGGCATGATGGCATGTGCCTGTAATCCCAGCTACTCAGGAGGCTGAGGCAGGAGAATAGCTTGAACCACGACCTGAGAGGCAGAGGTTGCAGTGAGCCAAGATCATGCCACTGCACTCCAGCCTGGGCTACAGAATGAGATTCCATCTCAAAAAATTAAAATACAATAAAACAAAGTAAAGTAAAATAGAATAAAATTAGTTGGGCATGGTGTCACACACCTCTGCATTCCCAGCTACTTGAGGGGCTGAGGCAAAAGACTCACTTGAACTCCAGAGGCAAAGGTTGCTGTGAGCTGAGATCATGCCACTGCACTCCAGCATGGGTGACAGAGTGAGACTCCATCTCAAAAAAAAAAAAAAAATAGTGGGCTAAGGACATGAATAGATGTGGCCTACAGACATATGGAAAAAATGTTCAACATCACTAATTATCACCAGTAAAATGCAAATTAAAACCACAATGAAATACTATCTTATACAAACCAAAATGGCTATTATTAAGAAAACAAGAACATATGTTGGAGAAGATGTGGAGAAAAGGGGACTCTTATACAGTGTTGGTGGAAGTATAAATTAGAATGGACCTTTGAAACTGGCCCAATAGTCCCATAAATCGTCGTTTTTAGATGAACATAGAAATTGACCCTTTTCTACTGTTAAAGCTTGAAACTTGTATTTGTTTCATCTAGAGTTCCTTCCTCAGGAAAGGACCTTCAGGAAGTATTAAAGAACTGAAACTCACCAGATCACTGCACCAGATGCCTCCTTGCCCCTCCCTAGTTCCTGTTATCTTACACATTGTTACATTTCTTCCCTGATATATATAAACCCCTAGTTTTAGTCAACCAGGGAGATGGATTTGAGACTGAGCTCCCAACTTCTTGACTGAAGCACCCAATTAAATCCTTCCTCCTTGGCAATACTTGTCATCCCAGTGATTGGCTTTCTGTGTGGTGAGGAGCAGGACATAGACCAAACCCCTGGTGTTTTGGTAACTCCTTTATATGGAAATTTGTATGGATATTTCTCAAAGAACAAAAATAGAACTACTATTTCATCCAGCAATCCCACTACTATGTATCTATCCAAAAGAAAAGAAATTATTATATCAAGAAGATACCTGCTCTTCTATGTTCATTGTAGCACTATTTACAATAGCAAAGGTATGAAACCAACCTAAGTGTCCATCAGTGGAGGATTAGATAAAGAAAGTGTGTTATATATATATAAAATGGAATAGTATTCAGCCATAAAATAGAATGAAATGATGCTTTTTGCAGAAACATGGATGGAACTGGAGGCCATTATCTTGGGTAAAACATTCAGAAACAGAAAGATGAATACCATATGTTTTCACTTATAAATGGGGAACTAAGTTATGTGTACACATGGAAGCAGAGTGCAGAATGGCAGACAATAAGGACTTGGAGGGGCAGGGGAGGTTAGTGGGAGGGTAGAAGATGGGAAGTTGCTTGGTGGGTACAATATAATTTGCTCCAGTGATAGATGCACTAAAAGCCTTGATTTTATCACAGTCTAATATATTAATGCAGCAAAGTTGCACTTGTACCCCATGATTATATGCAAATAAAAATATATAATTAAATTTAAAAAGAAAATCTTGTCTATATTTTAAAAATAAAAGTATATGTAGTAAAAAAGCAATTTGCTTAATTAAATGTGCACTGAACAATCTAAATGAAATTTAAGTCTTAAGTCTGGGTATGACCCTATGGACAATACAAAGTCCATTTAGTCCGATAGATTATGATTAACTGTGGCCCTGTAATCATTGAAGTGTATCAAGATCATCTCTATTAATGATTCTATTTTCATCAAAAATGCTTTCTATGGTAATTTACTTTTTGTTATTGTTAATATAAGAAATTACAATTACAAACCCGTAATTTGTCTCTCTCAAGATTCTTTCCTTTGCTCACTTTGATGAAGCAATCTGCCAGTTTGTGAACTTCCGTTTCAGATGTCCCTGTAGCAAGGAACTGAGAACAGCCTTTGGTTAATATCCAATGAACAACTGTTGAGGCCCTCAGTCCAACAATTGGAAAGGAAGTGAACTCTGCCAGCAAACGTATGAACTTGGGAGTAGAACCCCAGTTAATTAAGATGAGACCACAGCCCTGGTTACACCTTAACTGAAGCCCTGTGAAAGACCCTTGAAAAACTCAGATAAGTCATGCCTAGATTCCTAATCAGAAGACAATGTGAAAAAATAAATGTCAATTATTTTAAACGCTAAATTTGTGGAATTTTGTACACAATAATAGACAACTAATACTGTGAGTATTTCAGCCTGTTCTCAAATTGCAGTTTCCCAGATAATGACTAAATTTATGTTTCGGTTTATAATGTGAGCTCCTTTTTACTTGGTCAAAATGAGCCAATCTATTAGAAATTATCTATATCTGGGTATTTGACAGAATTGATTGTTGCCCTGCAAATCTCAGATACTGATCCAGAGTTGCTTTGTGGTAAAGGAATAAGAAGATGCAACCCAGAACTATGAAGATGTAGGCAATTTCTGAACTTTTCTTTCTGTATATCTACTTCAATGAGCTTCAAATTTCAATGCTACACATTCTCGTGGTCAATGCAAACTAATATTTTTAATGAAAAAATTGCTAAAATTGTTGGAGAAGCTATGCCATCTTTGCATGTGACAGACAATATCAGAGATCCAGGTATCCTCCCAGGAGTATAGTGTTATTATATAAAAAGGATAATTGTCTCATGCATATTTTGAATTCTGCAATTACTCAGAGTAAGGATCGACTTATAAAGGAGAGCCACAATGATACAGTGATTTAAACAATATGAAATTTATTCTTCTTGCTGTAACAGTCCCATACAAATGGTTCAGGTTGGCAAGTCACCTCCTCTTCTTCATTCAAGAACCCAGGTACCTTCCAGGATGTGCTGAGTGATTCCCTAGAGGCTTCACACTCAAAGTGTGAGCCACGTGCTAGAATCATCAATATCACCAAGGAGCTTGTTAGAAATGCAGAATCCCAGGTTTCACCCTAGACCTGATGAATGGTAGGTTGCATTTAATCCTAGGTGTTTCATTTGTACATTACAGTCTGAGAAGCATTACCATGGTGCATGGTTATCTACAGTTGTGACACCACCAGCCTGGATGAGAGATGTCAAGAAGAGAAAATAAACTTGAGAAGCACACATCCAACCTTGTGAATTTCAGCCTGGAAGTTACACATATATCTCTGCTTACATCCAAATGACAAAAACTTAGTCACAGAGCTACACCTAGAAGCATAGAGGACTGAGGAAGGTAAGCCCTGTTTGAGTGGACATGAACATAGGTACCCTTCTGTTATGGAGAAGGAGGGGATAATGGGCTTTAGTGGACAATTAGCAGCTCCTGTCAACGTTATCTGGCACCAGGAACATCCACAGAAATATTTTCTCTCAAAATTAAATTAAATTCGACAAATATTTATTGACAAACTCATTATTGCCAAGTGCTATTCTAGGTAGCAGTGAAAAAAAAATCCATTTTCACAGCGAACATTCTAGTGGATTATGCTCATTTAAAACATCCCATAGCAAGTTCAGGAGTTTTGTGAGTTCCCAGGATTTGAAGATATTGCATGAACATTTCTCCAACTAGGAACTGCCAGTTTTATAAAGAGAATGTTTAAGTTAGTGTTTTGAATTCCCTCCAACACTGTAACCTTTCTGTTTCCATAATAAATTTTATCACCCCCCCCGCCAACCAAATCCCCTTTCATTAGGTCTTCTGTATTTTAGGTCCATAATAAGCAGACTCCGCTGCAATCTCCATCTCTTATATGAACATTTCCTTTATTGTTTTGCTTTCCTGCTTCTCTCATCCATGTTTCCACTTAAGTAAGGGATGTTTCCTTTTCCACAGTCCTCAGGTGGGAGGCCTGGAAATGAGATTTTTTTATGATTGCTTCTTATTGCTACTTCCAGCTCATACTCCTTCCCCAGTTCATGGTTATTCCTAGTTTTTAATCTCCATGTGATTATGACAAACTCCATTCTTCCTTATAAAAATCATTTAGAGCTCCAGGGTCCTTCCCATTGTTCCTTGAAGGTGTTGGCTCCTGGTTCACCATCACTCAAGGTGATTCTGCTATACTTCCTGATGATTTTAATATCCACGTAGATGATTCTTCCAACATATTAGCTCCCAAATTGACAAATGGACCAATTTTCTTATAGGAATCTTGTTCTTTAATCTATCTCAGCTGCACTCCGATGGTCATACTATAGACTTTGTTATTATCATTAGTTTAAATCTTTCTATAATCTCAATTTCAAACCCACAACTTTTCAACCACCCCTCCATTATTTCCAGAGTACTTCTATAGTGCCCAACTTTAACAATCTTTGACCTCATTGTGGCATAAAAACCGTTGTTCCTGTCAACTTTTTACGTGACCCCAGACACACTCTTGACTAAGAAACTTTGAAAGGTTCTTCTCTGAGTCTCAACTATTCTTCTTTCTGATATCTGCATGGCTTAACCCATCACTTCCTTTGGTTGATTATTCAAATACATCTTCTCAATAATGACTTTTCTGACTAACTTATAGAATTGCAAATCCTACCCACTAACAGTTTCACTCCTTTTCCTCCATTTCTGTTTAATTTTTCCACTTAACACTATCATCATCTAACATGTCATGTAGTTTAGTTATTTATTTTGTTTACTGTTTACATGCCAGAAAGTAATTTATATGAGGGTAGAAATTTTTGTCTTTTTAAAAAAATTTACTGTTAAATTCCCAGTGCTTAGAACAGTGCTTGGTGCATAGTAAATAGTCAATAAATAATTACTGAATAAATGAATGAATAATAATAAAAATACATAAATGGGCTTCTGCTCCTGGATGGATTGCAATAACTCATAGCCAAAAATTCTCCTATTGTGAACAATAGAAAATTAAGAATCACCTTCATGAGGTACTGGAGACTGTTGGGGCAACCAAAACTGAATTAGATAAGTATCTGGAGAGACACGACTTTCAATAAAGTGAGTTAAATTCTGTGGTCACTTTTACTCTGGGAGCATTTCTTGATTCTGGGCATGAGCAGGAGGTAGAGAACCTGGGCTTGGCACTGGTGGAGGGTCACTGTTGGAGGTGCAGTAGGGGCAGAAACACCAGCAGAGCTTCTGGAGGAAATCTTAAGAGCCTCAATCATGCAGTACTTTTTCTCAGGGCATTTCCCCAGTTCCAGGGGCTCTGTAAGGTGTGTTATAGACCAAATTGTATCCCCCAAAAGATGCTGAAGTCTTAATCTCCAGTACCTGTTCATATGACCTTATTCAGAATTAAAGTCTTTGCAAATGATCCAGTTAAAATGAGATTATTAGGGTGAGAATCCTACATAACATTGTCCTTATTAAAAGTGGTAATTTAGACACAGAGACAGACATGTACACAAGGAGAATGTCATGTGAAGATGGAAGCAGAGATTGGCATCTAGATTCTAGGTTCTTGGCATCTATAAGCCAAGGAACTTCAAAGACTGTCAGCAAATCATCAGATGCTAGAGGAGAGGCATTGAACAGATTCTCCCTCGTAGTCCTCTGATGAAACCATATAATAAAACCAAATAATACAGAGAAGAAGACCAAGAAATAGAATATAAAAGTGAGGAGAACATTAAAAAAAGCCCAAACCTTGTTCTTTGAATAGATAAAACTGATAAATATCTACCACTGTGGTAGTAGCTACATGGGTTTACACACTTGTCAAAACTCACCTAATGTATATTTAAAATGCTGCATTTTATTTTATGTAAAGTATAACTTAAGAAGTTGATTTAAAAACAAAAGAATGTAAAAACATTATTATATTTTCATTTCTTCTCTTTCCCCCTTCCTCTCTCTACTGACTTTAAAATGTTTTAGAAATTATAGAAATATGAATTCATTGTTTTCATTATAATTACTGATAGTGAATTTTATAATTATCATTGGGATTAAGAATAATTATGACTGGTTTATTATGATTATGATTATTAAATTATTATATTTAATGGTATATTTTTCCAGAATAGGAAATTAGGAGAAGTTAGTGAAAACTTGCCAGCCAGGTGCAGTGGCTCATGCCTGTAATCCCAGCACTTTGGGAAGCCGAGGTGGGTGGATCACGAGGTCAGGAGTTTGAGACCAGTCTGACTAACATGGTGAATCCCCGTCTCTACTAAAAATACAAATATTAGCTGGGCATTTTGGTGTGTGCCTGTAATCCAAGCTACACAGGAGGCTGAGGCAGGAGAATCATTTGAACCTGAGAGGTGGAGGTTGCAGTGAGCTGACATCATGCCACTGCACTCCAGCCTGGGTGACAGAGTGAGACTCTGTCAAAAAAGAAAAAACAAACAAACAACAAACAAACAAAAAAAACACTTGCCTAAAGTCATAGAAACACAAATGTTGGAGCTAGAATTCAATAATATCATATATATTTGAGTCTTTACTTTGGCCAGTCAAAAAGATTTGCTCTAAAGTAGAAGCTCTTTTAGTAGTCTACAGAGCTCAGGCCCAATTCTTATTTAAAAAAACGGTTTATGATGAAGGGGGTAAAAGGTATAGTATCCAATACTTGTAGGCTTCTTCTTTACAAAGTCAGGACAAGAATAGGAATGCACACTGATGATATGCAATCAGCATCCACTGTAGATGATGATACTTCTCCTTTGCTCTAAAGGCGATTCTTTTAGTAGTCTACACTGGAAGGTGACTGGAAGTGTGCTTCAGTGGAGCACTTGTAACAGAAATGGGAGGAGTTTCTTAGGACAGGTGAGAAGAGGCAGGCTCAGAGGACAGAACTGCCAGTTGACAGCCTTGTCTGGGATTAATTGGCCCCATGTTTGCTGTGGTCCTGGATTAACTTTGCTAAGTAGCTCACTGAGCAAGTCCCTAAGGGATGGGTGGGAAAGGGTGTATTCTTTGTCCCTCTGGAGGTTGGACATGTGTGACCTTTTATGAAATCTCTATAAGTACTTAATGGAGGAAAAATAAATGTTTAATTCACATGCTCTGCCTGGGAAGATTTTGGGGTAACAGAAAACTTTAGAGATGTTTCTACACAGAATAGTGGGATATTTTCTTTTTATTCTAGAGATCTTTAGAAACAGAAGTAAGAAACCTTCTGCCAGTATTTCAGTTTCTTTTTTAGAGTAAAACTCGGGCCTTTTTAGGAAGGGTTGGCTCTCTGTGGAGTATCTCCTCTCCCCTTAGCTTCTGCAGCAGAAAGCAAGGGAAGAAAAATCTGAACTGCAATTCACACATGTCATGTAGACTGCAGTTGATTCACCTTGGAAGTAAATCAGAATTCAAAAAGAGAAAACTAGCAGTTTTCTATAGGATGTTATCTCTTTTTTTAAACAAGAAAAAAGGTAAGTTTTCAAGGTTAACGGAACTATTTTCTCTCTTGCCTCCCATTTGGGATCAGTTTTAGGGCAGTTGCCAATATGTAGTTCTGTCTCATGAGAAACTTGAAGTTTCAAGGGCATAGTTCCCTCAGTGACAAAAAGATTCCAATGTTTTACAGTTTTCCAGCTCACGTTGGCCTCTGCTTGTTGCAGCAGTGTCTCAGGCCCAATTCTGACCAAAAAAAAGGAACACAATGAAGGGGGCAAAGGTATAGTATCTAATATTGGTAGATTTCTTCTTTGTAAAGCTTAAGGTCAGGACAAAAACAGGAATGCACATTGATAATATGTAATCAGGATGCACTGATGCTGATGATACTGAATATCCTGGTACTTATGATACAATGTTGGCTGCCCATGTCCTACTGTTACCCTGCTTACCGTGTCTTCTTTGTGGGGTTAGAGTGAGAAATAATATGAGGAGTGGAGCAAAGGGAATTAAAACTATTTAGTGAAATCCTAGGAGAAACTACTCTGTTCCTCATCCTTGTACTCTATGTTTTTCTCTGTCTTATCTCCTAATTTTTCTTCCCTGACTCTTGCTCACAATGACTTTTTTTTGTCTTTTTAGTTCTAATCTGTCTATCATTGTAACCTTTTAAATCTCTTCACTGTCATTTTTCAAATAAATATATAAAATGCTGATATCTTTGACCTATCCTAAAGACTACATCCATTTGATAGTCAGAGCACAACCTGAATTATCAGTGGTTTTCTTCTTTACCTGTTTATGGGTTTTCAGCTTGATGTTGGCTCCACCTGGGTGGTTGGCGTCAGTGTTTTGCATGGCAGTGTCTGGTGGAGTGTGAAGGAGAGATTGCTGTGGATCAAAGAGGCTTGGGTTCTGGTCCTGGATCCTCTCTGACTGCTCTCTGCTAAACCCTGCCTCTCAGCTTAGCCTGAAGTGCTCAAAACAGAACAACGCCAACTTGCCTTACAGAATATTGTAAAATGAAGTGAATAAAAGATGTTGAAACAAAAGTGAGAGAAGAAGATACTTAAGGATTACATGTTTCAATAAACACCCCCCCAGCACACACAGATTTTAATAGTGAAAGGCCATCAGTGAGAGAGTCATTTGGAATAATCTGGGAAGGCTTTGTGGAGGAGATGGTATTTAAGCTGGGTACCCTGTCCACAGGTAGAAAGGGAGCTTGGAGATTAAAGCAGAGGAAAGGTCATTCAGCCACTGTCAAACATGGAAATTCAGGGAATGAGACTGTCTAGGTGTATCTATGAGGCACAGAAAGTGTCACGTGTGGATGGAACATGAATGAGCAGTAGTTGAAGGACAAGTGGAAAGCAAGTGAGGGCACCGAGTTGGGGGCTTTGAAAGCCACTGTGAGTATCTCTGCCATTGCATTTGGAAACCACAGTGATCATTGATTATATTCATGAATTATTATATGTCATTTATAAATGAAATGCCCATTTTTATTTTTCAAGTAATAGAAAGGAGGCAAAAAGAGGGAGAAGATAGAAAGAGTGAGAAGAGGGAATACCTACATTGGGATCCTTCCTCCAGTTTATTGACATGGAACAGGCATCTCATAAAGGCCTGTGAGGAGCCACTTAAAAAAATCTATGAATGGCCATTTGTAACATTAGTCTTTACAAAATGTCAGCCTAAATTTCCAGTGTGTATGAGCTAATAGTTCTCACACTATTAGCTCATTTCTATCGGATGTTATGTCTTTTATTAAAAAATAACAACAACAACGACAACAACAACAAGAAAAAAAGGTATGTTTTCAAGCTCAGCTGAACTATCTTCCCTCTTGACCCCCATTCGGTACAAATTTTAGGGCAATTCCTAATATCTACTTCTGTCTTGCTTTATGAATCTGGGTGCTCCTGTATTGGGTGCATATATATTTAGGATAGTTAGCTCTTCTTTTTGAGTTGATCCCTTTACCATTATGTAATGGCCTTCTTTGTCTCTTTTGATCTTTGTTGGTTTAAAGTCTGTTTTATCAGAGACTAGGATTGCAACCTCTGCCTCTTTTTGTTTTCCATTTGCTTGGTAGATCTTCCTCCATGCTTTTATTTTGAGCCTATGTGTGTCTCTGCACGTGAGATGGGTTTCCTGAATACAGCACACTAATGGGTCTTGACTCTTTATCCAATTTACTAGTCTGTGTCCTTTAATTGGAGTATTTAGTCCATTTACATTTAAAGTTAATATTGTTATGTGTGAATTTGATCCTGTCATTATGATGTTAGCTGGTTATTTTGCTCATTAGTTGATGCAGTTTCTTCCTAGCCTCGATGGTCTTTACAATTTGGCATGGTTTTGCAGTGGCTGGTACTGAGTTTTCCTTTCCATGTTTAGTGCTTCCTTCAGGAGCTCTTTTAGGGCAGGTCTGGTGGTGACAAAATCTCTCAGCATTTGCTTGTCTGGAAAGGATTTTATTTCTCTTTCATTTATGAAGCTTAGTTTGGCTGGTTATGAAATTCTGGGTTGAAAATTCTTTTCTTTAAGAATGTTGAATATTGGTCCCCACTCTCTTCTGGCTTGTAAAGTTTCTGCTGAGAGATCAGCTGTTAATGTGATGGGCTTCCCTTTGTGGGTAACCAGACCTTTCTCTCTGGCTGCCCTTAACATTTTTTCCTTCATTTCCACTTTGGTGAATCTGACAATTATGTGTCTTGGAGTTGCTCTTCTTGAGGAGTATCTTTGTTGCGTTCTCTGTATTTTCTGAATGTGAATGTTGGCCTGTCTTGCTAGATTGGGGAAATTCTCCTGGAAAATATCCTGCAGAGTGTTTTCCAACTTGGTTTCATTCTCCCCATCACTTTCAGGTACACCAATCCGATGTAGATTTGGTCTTTACACATAGTCCCATATTTCTTGGAGGCTTTGTTTGTATTTTTTTTTATTCTTTTTTTTCTAAACTTCTCTTCTCACTTTAATTCATTCATTTCATCTTCCATCACTGATATCCGTCTTCCAGTTGATTGCATCAGCTACTGGGGCTTCTGCATTCGTCACGTAGCTCTCATGCCTTGGTTTCAGCTCCATCAGGTCCTTTAAGTACTTCTCTGCATTGGTTATTCTAGTTATCCATTCATGTACTTTTCTTTCAAAGCTTTTAACTTCTTTGCCATTGGTTTGAGTTTCCTTCTGTAGCTTAGAGTAGTTTGATCATCTGAAGCCTTCTTCTCTCAACTCGTCAGTCATTCTCCATCCAGCTTTGTTCTGTTGCTGGTGAGGAGCTATGTTTCTTTGGAGGAGGAGAGGCACTCTGATTTTTAGAATTTCCAGTTTTCTGCTCTGTTTTTTTCCCATCTTTGTGGTTTTATCTACCTTTAGTCTTTGATGATCGTGACATCCAGATGGGTTTTTGGTGTGGATATCCTTTCTGTTTGTTAGTTTTCCTTCTAACAGACAGGACCCTCAGCTGCAGGTCTGTTGGAGTTTGCTAGAGGTCCACTCCAGACCCTGTTTGCCTGGATTTCAGCAGCAGTGGCTGCAGAACAGTGGATATTGGTGAACCACAAATGCTGCTGCCTGATAGTTCCTCTGGAAGTTTTGTCTCAGAGGAGTATCCAGCTGTGTGAGGTGTCAGTCCACCCCTACTGGGGTGTGCCTCCCAGTTAGGCTACTTGGGGGTCAGGGACCAACTTGAGGAGTCAGTCTGCCCTTTCTCAGATCTCAAGCTGAACTGGGAGAACCACCACTCTCTTCAAAGCTGTCAGAGAGGGACATTTAAGTCTGTAGAGGTTACTGCTATCTTTTGTTTTGTCTGTGCCCTGCCTCCAGAGGCGGAGCCTACAGAGGCAGGCAGGCCTCCTTGAGCTGTGGTGGGCTCCACCCAGTTCGAGCTTCCTGGGCTTTGTTTACCTAATCAAACAACTAACTCAGCAATGGTGGGTGCCCCCCCCCCAGCCTCACTGCTGCCTTGCAGTTTGATCTTGACTGCTGTGCTAGCAATGAGTAAGACTCCGTAGGTGAAGGACCCTCCAAGCCATGTGCAGGATATAATCTCCTGGTGTGCCGTTTTTTAGGCCCCTTGGAAAAGCGCAGTATTAGGGTGGGAATGACCTGATTTTCCAGGTGCCATCTGTCACCCCTTTCTTTGACTAGGAAAGGGAATTCCCTGACCCCTTGTGCTTCCCGGGTGAGGTGATGTCTTGCCCTGCTTCAGCTCACACACAGTATGCTGCACCCTCTGTCCTGCACCTACTGTCTGGCACTCCCCAGTGAGATGAACCTGGTACCTCAGTTGGAAATGCAGAAATCACCCATCTTCTGCGTGGCTCATGCTGGGAGCTGTAGACTGGAGCTGTTCCTATTTGGCCATCTTGGCATTGTTATAAATAACAATGATAATCTTTAGCATTTGGATAATAATACTGCACTTTGGAAGTTATTGTAAAATTGTTTGCAGGATTGTTATGAGAGTAAAAATTGAGAGCAACATAAATGTTTCCATGGTCAAATGGTCAAATAAATACTTCTTATAAAAATGTAAACATTAGCACTCTATTAAATTAGTAATTAATGTATGGAAAGTATGGCAACATAAGAATAATTGCTCTGAAAATTCTGTCAAGACCAGAATACAAAATGATATTATATGATTATTCAATTATAATAACTATGCTATGAACAAGGACTTGAAATAGAAAAATCATAATATTCTATGTTAGAATTATGCGATTTTTTTTCAAATAATGATTTTAGAAAAAGTGCACTAGGGAATTTGGGACATATATGTAAAAAGGCACATATGATTAAAGAAAACATGCCTACTTAGGTCATAGGCATGTTAGAAGATTTATATAGGTAGAGCATTTATAGGCAGAGAAGCTCAGTATTGTAATGGTATAAGTTTAAGAGTACAGTAAAGATAGTAATGGATAGCTCCTGAGCTCAAGTACACTAATCTCAAGATATTTTTCATACCTGTTACATCATGACCATCAGTGAGTTGACATCTTGAACACAGGTGGCATAAGTAAAAGGTTGTCAAACTCGATTTTTTGTAAAGAATATTTCATCCAAGATACTAAAGGCATCACAGATAATGGACACAAAATCAGTGAACTGAATGAGAAGATCTTTTTCAGGGAGGATGCTCCAACAGTATTAGCACTTAATTATATTGGAACAGTGTTTTTCTGATTGCAAAGCACAGAGATAAAATGCATAATATATGAAATATGTGTGTATATATGTGTGCGAATATGTGTGGGTATATAATCTTTCTTAATTCTGAAAATTCAGGAAATGGTAGGGCAAACTTTTGCACTATATTTTTTATATTATGAAGGCTAAGTTTCAAAGCAGTGGTCACTTGTCCAAGGAAAAAACAGGTTCAAGAGTTCTCACTCTAGGTAGAAACAAAAATTTGTGAAGGACATTTATTTTTGACACCAGAAATGTGAAAGCTTTGGTCTAATCCAGTGAATCTCTAAATCAATGGTTAAATCCTGAAGAGGCCTGGGCATTTGAAGATTTATAAGGTTCCTAGGGGACTCTGGTTCACCCCAAAGAAAGTTGGAGGTAACAGAGCATGGACTAGGACAAAGGAATTCAGAGGCAAGCCCATGGATTTCCCCAAGATGTCATTTATTTTCTTCTCTCTGCAGATTAAACACTTGTTAACTGCATCCTACCTCCAGCCACTAATATGGTGATGAATACCAGTGTGACTGAATTCATTCTGTTTGGGTTGACACAGGATGCTGTAAAGCAGAAGGCAATATTTGGAATCTTCTTGATTCTTTACCTTGCGACTCTGTTGGGGAACTTTCTCATCGTGGTGACTATTAAAACAAGCCAGACCCTCAGGTGTCCCATGTACTTTTTTGTGTTCTACCTGTCTTTTGCTGATGCTTGCTTCTCTACAACCACAACCCCCAGATTGATTCTGGATGCCCTTTCTCAGAAAAAGTCCATTTCCTACAAGGAGTGTATGACTCAGGTCTTTGCAGCCCATTTCTTTGGCTGCATGGAGATTTTTGTGCTCATCCTCATGGCGTTTGATCACTACGTAGCCATTTGTAAGCCCTTGCGATACACAACTATCATGAGCCGGCATGTCTGTGGTATGTTGGTGATTCTGGCCTGGGTGGGGTCTTGCATCCATTCTTCAGCACAAATTTTCCTGGCTTTGAGACTGCCTTTCTGTGGCCCAAATGTGATTGATCATTATTTCTGTGATTTGCAGCCCTTGTTGAAACTTGCCTGCATGGACACTTATGTGATAAATTTGCTAGTTGTGTCTAATAGTGGGGCCATCTGCATGGTGAGTTTCATAATCCTGCTTATCTCCTATATTATCATCTTATATTTTCTGAGAAACCACAGTGCAGAAGGAAGGCAAAAAGCACTTTCCATGTGTACCTCCAACTTTATTGTGGTTGTCATATTTTTTGGTCCATGTATATTTATATACACACGTCCACCAACCTCCTTTCCAATAGACAAAATAGTGGCTGTGTTTTACACAATTGGGACACCTTTACTTAACCCTCTGATCTATACACTGAAAAATGCAGAAGTGAAAAATGCCATGAAAAAATTATGGTGTAGCAAAATATGACATTAGTTGATAAATGATATGTGTCTGTTTCTTTAACCATTTAGTTTTTGTTGCATGAACTAGAAAGTATTTTTGTTTTGAAATAAACAACCAAGATATGTGTGTGTGTATACATATAGATGTGTATATGTGTGTGCAAATGTATATATGTATATATGCATACTGTATGCTGAGATGATTGCATTACACTATGATTCCTTAAAGCTCATAATCATTTTGGCCAACCTGTGAAGGTCCTTATTTGAATTTCATCCACATTTGGCCATCTTCCCACGGTAACTTTGCTTGCTATACATTTTTTTAAAAGAAATGTACTGACTAATGACAGAATAATTGTGTGTTTGTGTACATGTACATGTACCTGTACCAGTTTCTATTCCAGATTTTATTCGAATAACTTATGAATGTGGTTATGAGAACTAATCCATAGGTGACTGGAAGCTTGTAGAATCAAAGTCTCGGTCATTTGGGGATTAGAGAGGATACTCCCAGGAAATACTACTCTGGAAATCTGTGCCTAACCCTGCCTCACTGAGGAGATCTATCCACATTGATGGACCCTCAAACTCCAATAAAAGCTGGAAAATTCAGTGAAAACCTAGACCCTTACTGGAAAATCTCTCAAAATTATTTGGTGTTAAACAGGCATTGTATTCATCCATTCAGGCTGCTATAACGAAATACTATAAACTGGGTAGCCTACAAACAACAGATATTTATATCTCAAAGTTCTGGAGGCTGGGAAGTTCAAGGTTAACATGTCATCAGCAGATTCTGTGTCCAGCGAGGGACCCCTTTCTGATTCACAGGTTGCCCTCTTTTCACTATAAGCTTACCTGGATGAAGGGACAAGGGTCTCTCCCTGGTGCCTATTTTATAAGGGCACTAAACACTTCCCAAAGGCCGCACCTCCTGATACTACTATCTTGGGGGTTAGAATTTCAACATATTTCAACATATAAATTTTGGGAAGACATAGACATTTAGACCATAGCGGGCATAGAGTAATTTGGAAACACATTATAATTCCACATCTATTGTGTCTACTCAAAACTTTACTTTTAACATCTTGTTAGATAAAAAATGTGAATTCATAAATAACTTACATCAACACTGGAATTCAATCTAATTTGTTTTCATTTATAAATGGATTGTACTTTATTCCAATTTGGGAAACATTTGCACTCATATAAAAGATTTTTATTGACAAAAGTTCATACAATTAAAACTTATTTGTAAGCAGGAAAAACTTCCAAGTGAATTAAACAGAAACTGACTTCAGGAAGGGGTAATGAGGACATGCGGAAGGAGAATCATGACAAGTATAGGAGAAGGGCAAGAATAGGAGGTCTGAAAATCAACTTATTATTGATCAGGTAAGTGGGAAGAAGAAAAAATCACAAAGTAACTTCATGAGAAATTCAAGACAGGGCCTGTAAAATCCTTTTGTGATTTTATATGGTGAGGGGAGGCATTTTAAATTCCCCATCTCTACAGCTATGTCTGAGGTTTCTTGCATAAAGAAATGAACCTCAGGATCATGGTTAGTGTTGAAGTAATTTTGGCACCTGTCACTTCAAATACCTGGGAGACCAAGGGGCTATGTAGAACCAAGAGGATGACAGCCAGTCATAGAGTCCCGTGAACACTGCAGAAATCACTTACGTTTCTTTCTCTACCCTCTGAGTCAGAAGGACAGGATCAACATCAAAAGTTATAATGCCAGTACAGTAGGCCCTTGAACACTGTGGGAGTTGGGGTGCCCACCCTCCCTGCAACACACAGTTGAAAATCCACACGTAGCTTTTGACTCTCCCAAAACTTGGCTGCTAACAGCCTACTGTTGACTGGAAGTCTTACTGATAACATGAAGTCAAATAACACGTATTTTGTATGCTCTATGTATTATATACTATATTCTTAAGATAAAATAAGCTACAGAAAAAGAAAATGTTATTAATAAAATCATAAGGAACAGAAAATATACTTACCATTCTTTAACTGGAAGTGGATTATCATAAAGATTTTCATCCTTGTTATCTTCAGGTTTAGTAGGCTGTGAAAAGAAGAGGAAGAGGAGGAGTTGGTCTTTTTGTCACAAGGTTTGTGGAAGCAGAAGAAAATCCACCTATAAATGGACTTGAGCAGTTCAAACCTGTGTTGTTCAAGGGCCAACTGTATTTTAGTAAGTAGAACTGGGCTAAGGAATAATAACAGTGTTTTGAATCTTAACGTACCATGAACCTCTAGGCTGGACTGCAGTATAAAAACTCTATCAGGCAGGCTATGGTGGCTCATGTCGTAATCTCAGTGCTTTGAGAGGCCAAGGCAGAAAGATTGTTTGAGCCCAGGAGTTGGAGGTTTCAGTGAGCTATGATCCTGCTACTGCACTCCAGCCTGGGTGACAGTGAGATCCTGTCTCTAAAAAATTACAATATTTAAATGTATAAAAACTCTATGAGTAGAGAAGATTTTTTCTTATCCAGCAATTCCAGCAAAATTACTGAGATTGCATTTTATATGAGTCAGATACTCTTCCTGAAACAATCACTGTTTCCAAAAAGACAGGATTATCTGATTTCCCAAACCCAGGTGATATGCCCACACTTGAAGCATAGGTAGAGGCACCAATCGAACTAACCATGTGGTCTGAGAGTAGAAGGGTGTGCTATTATGAAAAATAGGAAATGGGTTGGGTGCGGTGGCTCACACTTGTAATCCCAGCACTCTGGGGGGCCGAAGTGGGTGAATCACGAGGTCAGGAGATCAAGACCATCCTGCTTAACATGGTGAAACCCCACCTCTCTTGAAAATACAAAAATTAGCCAGGCATGGTGGTGGGTGCCTGTAGTCCCAGCTACTCGGGAAGCTGAAACAGGATAATCTCTTGAACCTGGAGGTGGAGATTGCAGTGAGACAAGATCATGCCACTGTACTCCAGCCTGGGTGACAGAGTGAGACTCCTGTCTCAAAAAAAAAAAAAAAAAAAAAGAGAGAGAGAAAGAAACATCTCTGCTTTACCCATTTTCACAACTGTTTTCTGAGGTCTGCATGACTGTCCTTATACTTTGTACAAATTAGAAAAGTGCTCTTCATTCTCAAAACACATTATTTCCATAAAGGAGAAAATTTTCATAATATACTTACCTATTTATCAGATTATTCACTGTCATCTGTCAAAACGCTGCTGAAATAAATACATTAATCTATACTACCTCGATGTAAATGACACTTCCTTAGATGTGTTGCTCATGTTGTTCCCAGACCAAGCAGGGTCGGGCTATTTCTCATGGCCCAAATAATGAGATGCAGATGAACTGGGGAGGAAGAGAGTTATTATTTCTGTAACCGGTTATAGGGAGAAGGCCTTGAAATTATCACCAGACCAACTCAAAATTACAAAGTTTTCCAGAGCTTATATACCTTCTAAGCTATATATCTACATGTAAGTGTGCGATTCATTGAAAGAGATAAGTGGTCAACTTCTTTTAATCTGCAACTAAGATCTGAGTCCTGAAGACCTTCTTCTGGAGCCTCAGTAAGTTTATTTAACCTAAATGGGGTCTAGGTGCTAGGGTGATTACTCTTACCTTGTCTCTTGCTAGATCATAAAGGTTTGGGGAGCTCCTTTAGACCCCAATAAACTTGTTTGTGGAGGCCTGGAGAGTTTCTTCAGAGGTTCAATAAAACTTGTTTAATCCTAAAAAGGGTCCTGTTAAGAATTCCTTCATTACCCTGTCATTCTTCAAGGCCCAGGAAAAGCCTAGGCAAAACTCTTGGTGGGCTCTTTGTTACATTCCAGCCTTTGTATAAGGGCACTGGCTCGATCAGCTTTTAATGTTTAACCTAGCTACTCAGTCAGTGCTGGGACTGTTGTAATGGAGGCCTGCAGTAGTGAGACCTGCCCTGCCACGATATGCAGGTCACAGTCTTTAAACAAGTGTGTGGCAGCTTTCAATGTCCTCTTTAGGTAGAATCAACTCTTCTTATTGATACAGTTGTACACCTTGTCATGGGAGAGTCTTACTGCATCAGGAGACGTCCTGCCATTGACATTCAACCAGCAACCTCTTTCAGAGATACTGTTAATAATTCTGGCTACAGCAGTGAAAGGGATTCCTACAGTAGGGTTCCATGCCAAACACCTTTATTTTTGCCTTACCTCCAAATTGGAAGCATTGGTGCCAGTCAAACAGATATCTTCTATTTGTTTTATGCATCATCACATTCTTTCTCAGGAAGGGTCATTAGCTGTTACTCAGGACCAGTCTGATTTAATCCCTCTCTCCCTCCCTTCCTCTTTTTCTCCCTTCTTCCTTACTTCCTATTGTTTGTGAAGTACATATCCTGTTCCATAAATGGTGGATTCAAAGTTGAACAAGAGAGTCATGATCCCAATCCATATGGAACCTAGGTCTGTAGACATTCCTTAAACTTGTCGAATACACAGGTGTCTGTTTTTTAGTTTCAGCCCTAATGAAACATGTGTCTTATTTCAAATATCTCTTAGAATTTCAATTTGAAATGAAAGGGCATGTGATTTAGAGATCTTTTTGTCAAAACATCTTTTCTCAGAGAAATTCCACTTTCTTCTCCTTGTATTTCTACTCCTTTGATTTCCACCACATTGTGATTTCATTATTATCCTGACACTTCTCCTATCTTACTTCTTGGTCCATTTAATAGTCTCCTCTGCTGTAGCTATCTGTTTTGTAAAAGTCTCTATATGAGCTTAGGAGTTTGAGATCAGCTTGGGCAACATAGTGAGAGCTTGTCTCTGCTAAAAATAAATAAAATAAAATAAAACAAAAAAAATAAAATAAGGCAAAATAAAATAAAATAAAAATTAGCCAGGTGTGACAGTTCATGCATGCCCATAGTCCCAGCTACTCGGGAGGCTGAATCAAGAGGATCGCTGGAGCCCAGGACTTGGAGGCTGTGAAAGGAGCTGGGCACATTCCTCAGCCCCGGGCTCAAAACAAACAAGCCCAGTACAAACACATCCCATCCTCCCATCTCACCACATATCGCCATATATCTCTCAAACTTCCTGAGCCCAGTACAAACACCACCAAGAAAGTCTCCGATAAGGGGACAGCCATTCAAAGTTTTACTGAAAGAGCGGGAACCAAAAGAATTCCTTTGTTCCCCTGTAACTTTCAGGCTATAAAAAGCAAACACTCGCATTGTTCAGGGCCCTCTTGTATGCTGTGGAATGGAGGGACCAGGTTCGAAATTGTAATAAAGATCCTTGCCGCTTGGCTTTGACTCTGGGCTCTGGTGGTCTTCTTTGGGGAACTAATGGTCTGGGCATAACATCTGCAGTAAGTTATGATCATGCCACTGCATCCCAGCTTGGGTGACAGAGTAAGACCATGTCTCCATCAATCAATCAATCAATCAATCAATCAATCAAGTCTCTGTAAACTTGGGTTCTATTCTTGGCTCACTCTTCTAAACTTGTCATGTGCTTTACTTGTGTACTCTCATCTGCCCTTGTGCTTTCAGCTAACACTGGCATTCCCTAAATCTAGATGTGGAAGCTAAAGTAACTCCATCTAAGATGCTAATTTGCTATTCTGACTTCTGATTAAACCCAGGTCCAGGAATGTCTTTAAGATTTCTGCTTTCATATACTTACTGGAAATCTTGCCCTTAGGTCAAAACAACCTGGATGTTATCTCAAACACATATTTACATTAAGTCCTACCCTTAGGCAAATTCCGTATCTTGCAGCTGCTGGAGACATGGCTTCAGTTCATAAGTCCCTATTAAATGTTTCTTTCTGAGAAACTAGATTTGTCAGCCTCCTTCTTCAGCTTCTCAGCTCCCTTGGCCTTTGGGGCTAGGTTTATATAAACGCGTTCACTACAGAATACTAGCTCTGTAGCCTGAGTTGTCTCCTGATTTTCATTTTGTAGATCCAGCCTATTGGAAATCCCAACTTACACATCTTTTAGGGAATTCAACTGATTGCTTTCAGTGTTAGAGCTGAGCTCCTTAACTTCTATTTCTGAGGGTACATATTAATTTATTCTCAACACCTTGCCTGGCTAGTATGCATCTCCCCATCACCACTTTCTATTGTGTTCTGACCCACAATATATGTTCTATAAACCCTGAATTTATTAAGGCCATTGATAATTATAGCCACCATTATTGAGTCCTGTATCTGTTAACTATTCCTATGTAACAACCATGCAACCTCAGTGGCATGACACGATATATTTTTTTTTCCTTCACACACACACCCATATGCACACACTCACCCACACACAAATACACATGCAGTCATGTGTCATTTAACAAAGGAGATATGTTCTGAGAAATATTTCATTAGGTGATTTTATTGTTTTTCAAACATCATAGAATGTATTAACACAAACCTAGATAGTACAGCTTATTACACACCTAAGCTATATGGTGCAGCCCAGGTGTCCTCAACCCCCAGGGCATGGATCAGTATTGGTCCATAGCCTGTTAGGAACCAGCCTGCACAGCAAGAGGTGAGTGACAGATGAGTGAGAGAAGCTTCATCTGTATTTACAGCTGCTCCTCATTGCTCACATTACCGCCTGAGCTCTGCCTCCTGTCAGACTCACTGTGGCACTAGATTCTCATAGAGGCACAAACCCTATTGTGAACTGTGCATATGAGAGATCTAGGTTGCACACTCCTTATGAGAATCTAATGCCTGATGATCTGTCGCTGTCTCTTATCACCTCCAGATGGGACTGTCTAATTTCAGGTAAACAAGTTCAGGGCTCCCATTGATTCTACATTATGGTGAGTTGTATAATAATTGTATTATGTATTACAATGTGATAATAATAGAAATAAAGTGCACAATAAATGTAATGCAATTGAAGCATCCAGAAACCTTTCCATCCTCATCCATGGAAAAATTTTCTTCTATAAAACTGGTCTCTTGTGCCAAAAATATTAGGGATGGCTGGTATAGCCTATTGCCTCTAGGTTTGTAGCCTAGGAGCAGTAGACTGTACCTAGCATGTTACTGTACTAAATACTGTAGACTATTGTAACACAATGGTAACTACCTGTGTATGTAAACATAGAAAATGTGCTGTTAAAATACAGTATCATTGGCCAGGCACAGTGGCTCACACCTGTAATCGCAGCACTTTGGGAGGCCGAGGCGTGTGGGTCACCTGAGATCAGGAGTTTGAAACCAGCCTGGCCAACATGGAGAAGCCTTTTCTCTACTAAAGAGACAAAAATTATCCAGGTGCAGTGGTGCACACCTGTAATCCCAGCTACTTCGAAGGCTGAGGCAGGAGAATCGCTTTAACCCAGGAGGAGGAGTTTGCAGTGAGCCGAGATCACACCATTGCACTCTAGCCTGGGTGACAGAGCAAGACTCTGACTCAAAACAAACAAACAAACAAACAAACAAAACAAAAAAACAATGTAGTATCATTATCTTATGGGACCATCTTTGCATATGAGGTCTGTTGTTGACCAAGACAGAGCTATGCGGTGCATTACTGTATTTGTCTGTTTATATATACATAAGTACTTACTATGGTAAATGAGGAAGAGAGAAAATAAACAATAAACTAACAAATATGTGGACGGCATGTTTTGTTAGAAGTCTATGTGTACATAAAAGAATGAAAATTGAAGCTTGGTAAGGAGGACCATCAGGGCTGGGGATGGTCTGCAACATTAAGCAGGTGGTCAGGGAAGCCTTCATGGAGAGCATCATGCCGAACAAATACTTGAACAGGGTAAGGGAGACAGCCACGTGGATGCTGCATAAAGGAGTGTGTCTACTGGATTTGAGAAACAGTAAGCTGGCCAGTGAGGCAGAAACCCAGAGGGAAGGATGAAATGAGGTCATTCATAGAGAGAGTGGTGAACATCATTTTTTTTCTTTTTTTTTCTTTATTTTGAGATGGAGTCTCACTCTGTTGCTAGGCTCGAGTGCAGTGGCCTGATCTCAGTTCACTGTAACCTCTGCCTCATGGGTTCAGGTGATTTTTGTGCCTCAGCCTCCCAAGTAGGTGGGACTACAGCCACCTGCCACCATGCCCAGCTGATTTTTATATTTTTAGTAGAGACGGAGTTTCACCATGTTGGCCAGGATTGTCTCTAACTCCTGACCTTTGTGATCCACCCACCTTGGCCTCCCAAAGTGCTGGGATTACAAGCATGAGCCACTGTGCCTGGCCTGAGCTTCATTTTTATTTTTATTTTTATTTATTTATTTATTATTATTATACTTTAAATTTTAGGGTACATGTGCACAATGTGCAGGTTAGTTACATATGTATACATGTGCCATGCTGGTGGACTGCACCCACTAACTTGTCATCTAGCATTAGGTATATCTCCCAGTGCTATCCCTCCCCCCTCTCCTCACCCCACAACAGTCCCCAGAGTGTGATGTTCCCCTTCCTGTGTCCATGTGTTCTCATTGTTCAATTCCCACCTATGAATGAGAATATGTGGTGTTTGGTTTTTTGTTCTTGTGATAGTTTACTGAGAATGATGATTTCCAATTTCATCCATGTCCCTACAAAGGACATGAACTCATCATTTTTTATGGCTGCATAGTATTCCATGGTGTATATGTGCCACATTTTCTTAATCCAGTCTACCATTGTTGGACATTTGGGTTGGTTCCAAGTCTTTGCTATTGTGAATAATGCCGCAATAAACATACGTGTGCATGTGTCTTTATAGCAGCATGATTTATAGTCCTTTGGGTATATACCCAGTAATGGGATGGCTGGGTCAAATGGTATTTCTAGTTCTAGATCCCTGAGGAATTGCCACACTGACTTCCACAATGGTTGAACTAGTTTACAGTCCACAGCGTAAAAGTGTTCCTATTTCTCCACATCCTCTCCAGCACCTGTTGTTTCCTGACTTTTTAATGATCGCCATTCTAACTGGTGTGAGATAGTATCTCATTGTGGTTTTGATTTGCATTTCTCTGATGGCCAGTGATGGTGAGCATTTTTTCATGTGTTTTCAATATACGCAAATCAATAAATGTAATCCAGCATATAAACAGAACCAAAGACAAAAACCACATGATTATCTCAATAGATGCAGAAAAGGCCGTTGACAAAATTCAACAGCCCTTCATGCTAAAAACTCTTGATAAATTAGGTATTGATGGGACGTATTTCAAAATAATAAGAGCTATCTATGACAAATCCACAGCCAGTATCATACTGAAGGGGCAAAAACTGGAAGCATTCCCTTTGAAAACTGGCACAAGACAGGGATGCCCTCTCTCACCACTCCTATTCAACATAGTGTTGGAAGTTCTGGCCAGGGCAATTAGGCAGGAGAAGGAAACAAAGGGTATTCAATTAGGAAAAGAGGAAGTCAAATTGTCCCTGTTTGCAGATGACATGATTTTATATCTAGAAAACCCCATTGTCTCAGCCCAAAATCTCCTTAAGCTGATGAGCAACTTCAGCAAAGTCTCAGGATACAAAATCAATGTACAAAAATCACAAGCATTCTTATACACCAATAACAGACAAACAGAGAGCCAAATCATGAGTGAACTCCCATTCACAATTGCTTCAAAGAGAATAAAATACCTAGGAATCCAACTTACAAGGGATGTGAAGGACTTCATTTTTAATGAGAGTGAAATGGAGTGCCATGGGGAGTGTTAATCCAAGGAGAGACAAGGATTGAATTACTTGTGACAATTTCACTCTGGCTGCTGTATTAAGATTCCACCGGCATGATGTTGAAGTTGAGGGGCAGCAGATGCAGAAGGAGGTGGGCAAGTTAGGGAGTGAATTCCAGTAATTAGGTGGAAACTAAATGTGACTCACATTTAGGGTGATGCTAGTGAAGGCTGTGAAAAAATATTGGGTTCTGGATATATTTTAAAGGTAGAAACAGCAGCATTTCATGTTCAATTAGATGTGAGGGACGAGATGGAATAGTGAAGAATGTCTTTAAGGTTTGAGGCCTGAGAAATGTATGGACTTTTCATCAACTGAGGAGAGGAGTCCCACAGGAGGAGCTTGGACATGGTTTTGATGGTGGTGGTGGTGAGTGGCTGTGGAATCAAGGTACATTATTTTGACATTCTGAATTTGAGATGTTTATAGACAACAAAGTTGATATTTGGATGACAATCAGATATATTGTCTGATGTTAGACAGCATGGTCTGGGATGCAGATAAAAATTTGTGAGCATTCAGCAGTTAGATAACATTTAAAGCTATGGAATTGGATGCATTTACTGAAGCAGTGTTTATTGACAGAGGAAAAGAAGATGGCCCTGACTGAGGCCTGGGGAGCTATAACCTTAAGAGTTAAGGGAGGAAAGGCAGACTCAGCAAGAAGAATGAGAAGGAGTGACCTGTGAAGGAGTGAAGGAGGAAGAAAACCAAGAAACCAAGATGTACTGGAAACTGGGTGAATAAAATATAAGAGATGGTAAGAATGAACAAGTGTTTCTAATATTGCTTGATAGGTCTAGTAAAATAATAGGTGAGAACTGACCACTGGATTTAACAATGTGGAGGTGATTTGGAAAATCGAAACGAAAAATTTGTTAAGGTAGCGGGGTGAAGAGACCTTCCTGGTACAGATTTGAGATGGACTCAGAGGAAAGGAATTAGAGGGAGCAAGTCTTCCAACATATTTCATTTTGAAGAGAAATAAATCAACGGAAAAAAATAACTGGCAAATAAGTGGCATTGTGAGAATAACTTTTTAAAGATGAGAACTTAAAGGGATATTTTCATGATAATAGGAATGATCTTGTAGAGACCAAGCATTGCTAAGGAGAGAGAAAGGTGAATTATCAGGCCATTTTTCTTATGTAAATGAGAGGAATGTGATCTGGTGCATGAGTGAAGGTACTGGCTTTAGATAGTAGCACTGATAGTTTATAGGTAGCAAGATTTTATGGTAACAGGCAGAGAGGCTATGTGGGAACAGATGCTGGAGGGTGGGGTCATAGGGTGATGTGAGTTTGTATAAAATGTTTTCTAATTGATTTACAGCTTCTCTGTGAAGTAGAAAGTAGTGTCACCAAAAGTCATTGACACTGAGTTGAAGAAAGGAGCTATTGCCTGGGCGCGCTGGCTCATGCCTGTAATCCTAGCACTTTGGGAGTCCAAGATGGGTGGATTGCCTGAGCTCAGGAGTTCGAGACCAGCCTGGGCACAACTACCTAAAAATCAACTCTCAGGGAAAATTCTGAATACAATACAATTGCATTAACTATAGTCTTCATGTCATGCATTCGATTTTTAGACTTATTCATCCTACATATCTGCAACTTTGTAACATTTGATCTGCATCTTTCCACGTTTTTCTCCCCTTCCAACCTCTTGCCCTGGTACATTTTATTCTCTATCTTTGTGTATTCACTTAAAAAAATGTTCAGATTCTATATGTAAACGAGATTGTGTGGGGTGTGTGTGTGTCTGGATCAGATGTTGCTCCATGGTCTTCTGGTTTACATGGTTTCTGGTGAGAACTTCATTATAATTCTTACCTTTATTCCTTTGTACATAAAATCTCTTTTCTCTTTGGCTAACCAGAAGGTCTTAGGTCTTAAGCCTGTATACATGCCCAGTACATTACTACTACAGCTGATATTTGAGAAAGCCTATATACTAAGGCTATTTAAAACTAAGGGAAGGGAATATCCATCACAGAGACTACATCATTCCCCACCATCCCCATCAGAGCTGGTGTTGGTGCCCACTTCTAGGAGACTAGAGGACAGGGTAGCATGGTCCAACTTCACCCAACATGGCTCCCTAAAGGGGCTAAGAGTGGAGCTCAAGCCACTGCACATCCTGCAGACTTGTCCACAGGCTGTGGCATTGGAGAACTTCTCTCAGTTGGCTGACAAGAGATGTCCATGAACAATTCCCCTCAGAAAGAACCAAAGTTACAGATAAATAATAAGAGACCCAATGGAAAGTTAACCCATTTCCTATTTAGGAAAAAAAATGTGAAACTTGTTGCCAGTGTTCATTTCTCAGGGCACACAGGAAACAGGTTAAGGGGAGCATACTGAAGTTTACTGGAAAGTTCACTGGAAGAAGCTACAACACACACACACACACACACACACACACACACACACAAGTAAGTAACCGGCTGGGCACTGTGGCTCATGCCTGTAATCCCAGCACTTTGGGAGGCTGAGGCAGGCAGATCACGAGGTCAGGAGATTGAGACCATCATGGCTACCATGGTGAAACCCCGTCTCTATTAAAAGTACAAAAAATTAGCTGGGCGTGGTGGCAGGCGCCTGTAGTCCCAGCTACTCGGGAGGCTGAGGCAGGGGAATTGCTTAAACCCAAGAGGCAGAGGTTGTAGTGAGCTGAGATCATGCCACTGCACTCCACTCTGGATGACAGAGCGAGACTTGGCCAAAGAGAAAAAAAAAAAAAGTAAGAAGAAGCTGGCAGATATCAAACTCTGAGACTTAGTAATCCATAAAAGGATAGCTGGGAGTGTTCTCAGCCTGTCTAGCCCCTGTGGCAGACTGCTGACATCAGAGCTCAAGAAGCATTTTCTTGAACCCATGAGCACAAGTACTGGAGTGGGATGCAATTTTGAGTCTTATCAAGGGTATTACCTTGTTCATACAAGGTCCCTCTACTTGCCTCCTGGAGCTAAGCTGTAGTAACAGGCACCATACTGGGTGTGCACCCATTGTGGGAATTTGTTCTGCACAGGGACTTTGAACCCTTGTATCTTCACATCACTTGATCTCTTGCAGACATTCCCCATCACAAGCCTGGAGTGTTACAGCCCCACTGTAGGGCCAGACCCAGAGGAGCAGCAGGATTCATTGTAGTCTGGCTCTCAGGAACTTCTACTCCTATGGTAAAGGTTGGGGGTGCACCATATCAAAAGAGCACCTTGTGGGACAAAAGAAACCAGGTTGCTTGAGATCCAGAACTTTCTGATTGTGAGAAGTTTCTTTCAGCAGAGGCAAAAGTAAAGTGCTGGGCTCAATGGGGGAAAGTCTGAAACTCTATCCCAATAGTCAAGCAGCCCTGGTGCCCATGAAGGTCTTGGAGAAGGGGATTTCTTCTTCCGCTTGCCCATCACTGCAGACACAGATGGAGCTTCTCCCATAGGAACTCAGCATAAGTGCACCTGTAGATAGCCTTTCTGCAACATCTGAGGGTGACTGCATCCTCACAGAAGAAGTGCCCTCCAGGTTCAGGCTTTCATGAAGGGTAGAATCATAATCCCTCTCTAAATGGAGCATCAACATTCCTGCAGATAAAAAGAAGCACCAGTCTGATTTGAACAGCCAAAACACCAAGTCACAAGTCTGGAAAGGAGGCAGATCACTTTCCTGCTGGTTTGAAAAGGAAACTGAGGTGGAACCCTCCCTACTCCTTGTAAATATCTCAGTACATTTCACTGAGAGCTCCCTCAGCTGCTTCTATCAAGGCTGGGACCTCTGCCAACTATAGCCACCTGCTGTACCTGCAGCTGGTTATTACTTGTGAGCACCTCCTATTGGCTTGAAGCCTATACTGTTCAATGCAGTGAATAAAATACTGGGGTGGAAAAGGAAATTTAAAAAATGCACAGCACTGGGGAATGATGTAAGCTTCATGAGACTTCTGCCATTTTGGTCCCAAAGGAGACAGTAAAAGTGCACACATAACCAGCACATCACTGCTACAACCAAGATCTGAGAAAGAAATTGTACAAAGACTCTTTATAACCAATGAAGTCATATAGAGTCTTTTCTACTGAAAGCACCAAGAGGCAAAGGTAGGTGACAATAAACTATAAACATTAAATTCATATCTTCAAAGGGAAAAATGTAAGAAAAACCCTGGTTGAGTAGAAACTAAGTTCAAAAATATTTAGAAGAAATGATCTACCCAAATGAGGAGTCAGAAAAATAATTCTGGAAATATGAAAAAAAATAGAGTTCTATAAAATTCCCCAAAATTTACAGTAACTACAGCAGCAGATCCAAACAAACGTGAAAGCTCTGAAATACCAGATAAAGAATTAAAAAGGGTTGATTATTAAATTACTCAATGAGATACAAGAGAAAGTTGAAAACCAACCTAAAGAAACTTTTAAAACTTCAGAATATGAATACAAATATTTTAAAAAGAGATAGATATTTTAAAGAAAAACACAGTCAGAACTTCTGGAAATGAAAAATAATTTTAGAGAATTACAAAATGCAGTGGAAAGTTTTAATAACAGACTGGACCAAACAGAAGAAAGGATTTCAGAGGTCAAAGACAAAGATTTTGAATTAACAAAATCAGGCAAAAATAAAGAAAAAAATAATTAAAATAAATCAACAATCCACCAAGAAACATGGAATTATGGTAAAATGTCCAAACCTAAGAATCACAAATGTTTTTGAGTGAGAAGAAAAAGCAAAACGTTTGGAAAATCTGTTTGAGGGAATAATTGAGAAAAATTTCCCTGGCCTTCCTAGAGATTTAGACATTCCAATAAAATCTCAAACACCTCTTGTTAGATTCATTGCAGAAAGGACATCATCAAGGCATATAGTCATCGGGCTAAAGTCAATGTGAAGGGAATAATTCTAAAAACAATGAGAAAAAAGTATCAGATAAACTAAAAAGGGAAATATATCTGACTAATGGCAGAGTTATCAGCAGAAATCTTACAAGCTGGAAGGAATAGGGTTCCTATATTTAGTCTCCTTAAACAGAATAATTGTTGGTCAATAATTTTATATCTCACAAAACTAAGTTTCATAAATGGAGGGGAAATAAAGTCTTTCTCAGACAGGCAAATGCTGAGGGAACTTGTCACTACTAGACCAGTCCTACAAGAAATGATGAAATTCGTTCTAAAACTTGAAACAAAAGTATTATATTCCCCAAAATAGGAACATTTAGCATGAAACTCAAAAGGCTGATAAAACAATCACAGAAAGAAAACAATGTAACTAGGCTCAACATGATGACTGAAACAGTATCTCACTTCTCAGTATTAATGTTGAATGTAAATAATCTAGATTCTCTACTTAAAGATACAAATTGACAGAATAGATAAAAAATTACAAACCAAATATCTACTGTATTCAAGAGATACACGTAACATGTAAAAATTCATATAGACTCAAGGTAAACTGGTAGAAAGATATATTCCATGCAAATGGAAACCAAAAGCAAGCAGGAGTAGCTATTCTTATATCAGATAAAACATATTTTAAAGCAAACAGTAAAAAAAGGAAAAAAGTCATTATAAAAATAATAAAAAATTAATTCAACAAGAATATATAATAATTCTAAACACATATTAATCTAACTCCAGAACTCCCAGATTCATAAAACAATCATAACTATATCTAAGAAAAGGGGCAGACAGCAACAAATAGTGAGGGATTTTGACACACCACTGACAACACTAGGCAGATCGATGAGGCAGAAAGTCAACAAAGAAACACTGGACTTATGCCTTACTCTGAACAAAATGAGCCTAACAGATATTTTTAGAACATTATACCCAAAACTGCCGAATATTTATTCTTTTCATCAGAACACAGGCTGTTTTACAAGATAGATCATATAATAGACTAAAAACCATGTCTCAATACATTTTTAAAAGAATGAAATCATATAAAGTATCTTCTGAGATTACAGTTGAATAGAACTAAAATTAATTTCAAAAGGAATCTGGAAAACTATACAAATAAATAGAAATTAAATAATCTGCTCCTGAGTGATGTTTGGGTTAATAATGAAATCAAGATGGAAATTTAGAAACTTTTCAAAATGAAAGATAACAGTGACAAAAGTTATCAAAACCTTTGGGAAACAGCAAAAGCAGTGCTAAGAAGAAAGTTTGTAGCACTAAATGCCAGAGATCAAACAGTCAGAAAGATCACAAATTAACAGCCAACGTCACAATGCAAGGATCTAGAGAAGCAAGAACAAACCAAGCATAAAGCTAGCAGAAGAAAAGAAATAACACAGATTGAAGCAGAGCTAAATGAATTAGAAGCCTCCCACCAAAAAAATCAATAAAATGAGAAGCTTGTTCTTTGAAAAATAAAATTAACAGACCACTAGCTGGATTAACCAAGAGAATAAGAGAAAAGATTCAAATAAGCTCAATTAGAAATGAAAATGGAGAATTATAACTGACACCAAAGATAGACAAAAGATCACTGGCGACTACTGTGAGGACCTCTATACATACAAACTAGAAAATCTAGAGGAAATGGATAAATAGCTGGAAACATATAACCCCTTCTAGCTTGAATTAGGAAGGAATAGAAATGCTGAATAGGCCAATAAGAAGCAATTATATTAAATCTGTAATAAGAAATCTGCCAGCCAAAAATAAAGTCTATAATCAGATGGAGTCACAGCTGAATTCTACCAGACATCCAATGAAAAATTAGTAACAATTCTACTTAAAATATTTCAAAAGATGGGAATCCTCTCTAACTCGTGGCTTTGGATTTCTATGAAGCCAGTATCATCTAGATACCAAAGCCTGGAAAGAACATAGCAAGAAAAGAAAACTACTGCCAAATAACACTGATGAACACAGATGCAAAAATCCTCAATAAAATACTAATAAACTGAATCCGACAGCAGATCAAAAAACTAATTCATCATGACCGAGTGGGTTTCATACCAGGATGCAGGAATGGCTCAGTACATGCAAACCAATAAATATGATTCATCACATAAACAGAGTTAATAACAAAAATCATATGATCATCCCAATAGATGTAGGAAAAGCATTCAATAAAATAAAAAATCCGTTCAAAATAAAAACACTCAAGAAACTAGGTGTAGAAGGAACACAACTCAAAATAACAAAGACCATATATGACAAACCCACATCAATATCATATTGAATGAGGAAAAGCTAGAATCATTCCCACCAGGAATTGCAACAAGAAAAGTATGCCCACTTTCACCACTTCAATTTAGCATAGTACTGGAACTTCTTTTTATTTTATTTTATTTTATTTTTTGAGATGGAGTCTCACTCTGTCTCCCAGGCTGGAGTGCAGTGGCGCGATCTCTGCTCACTTCAAGTTCCACCTCCTGGGTTCCCACCATTCTCCAGCCTCAGCCTCCCGAGTAGCTGGGACCACAGTCCCCCGCCACCGTGCCAAGCTAATTTTCTTTTTTTTTTTTTTTTGTATTATTTAGTAGAGACAGGGTTTCACTGTGATAGCGAGAATTGTCTCGATCTCCTGACCTCATGATCTGCCAGCCTTGGCCTCCCAAAGTGCTGGGATTACAGACGTGAGCCACCGTGCCCGGCCAAGTACTGGAACTTCTAGCCAGAGCAATAAGGAAAGAGAAAGAAATAAATGTCATTGAAATTGAAAAAGAGGAAGTCAAACTATCTCTGTTTGCTGATAATATGATCTTATACTTAGAAAACTCTAAAGAATTCTTCAGAATACTCCTAGATTTGATCAGTGAATTCAGTAATGTCTCAGATTACAAAATCAATGTACATAAATTAGTAGCAGTGTTATACAACAATGACCAAGCTGAGCATCAAAGCAATAACCCAATTCTTTTTACAGTAGCTGAAAAAAATCTAAAAATATACTTAACCAAGAAGGAAAAAACACTCTACAAGTAGAACTACACAAAAACTTCTGGAATAAATCATAGATGACATGAAAAAAATGAAAATACATCCCATGTTCATGGATTGGAAGAATCAATATCACGAAAATGACCATACTGTCCAAAGTAATCTATAGATTCAATGCAGTTCCTATCAAAATACTAACATAATTTTTCACAGAATTAGAAAAAACAATCCTAAATTTTATGTGGAATCAAGAAAGAGCCCAAATAGCCAAAGTAATCCTAAGCAAAAAGAATAAATCTGGAGGCATCACATTACATGACTCAAATTATGTTACAAGGCTATGGCTATCAAAACAACATAGTAATGGAATATATTAGACAAACAGAACAATGAAACAGAATAGAGAACCCAGAAATAAAACCAAATACTTACAACCAACTTATCTTTGACAAAGCATACAAAAACATAAACTGGAGGAAAGAATAACCTATTCAATAAATGGTGCTGGGAAAATTGGATAGCCACATGTAGAAGAATGAAACTGGATCCCTGTCTCTCATCATATAAAAAAAAAATGTATTAAAGATTTAAATCTAAGTCCTGAAATCATAAAAATTGCAGAAGAAAACCTAAGAAAAACTCCTCCAAGTTTGGCCTAGGCAAATAATTTATGCTTAAGACCCCAAAAGCAATGTAACAAAAACAAAAATAAATAAATTGGACTTAATTAAACTAAAAATCTTCTGCACAACAAAAGAAATAACGGAGTAAACAGGCACCTGACAGAGTGGGAGAAAATATTTGCAAACTCTGTATTTGACAAAGAAATAATATCTAGAATCTATAAGAAACTCAAACAAATCAACATGAAAAAAAGAGCCCATTAAAAAGTGGGCAAATGATATGAATAGACATTTCACAAAGGAAGGTATATAAATGGTCAACAAACATGAAAAAATGCTCAACATCATTAATCATCAGGGAAATGCAAATCAAAACCACCATGAGATACTACCTTACCCAGCCAGAATGGTGATAATTAAAAAGTCAAAAGATAATATATATTTGTGTGGATGTGGTGAGAAGGAAATTATTATACATTGTTGGTGGAAATGTAAATAAATGCAAACTTTATGGAAAACAGTATGGAGATTTCTTGAAGAACTAAGAGTAGATCTACCATTTGACCCAGCAATCCCACAACTGAGTACCTACCCAAAGGAAAAAAAGTCATTATATCAAAAGATACCTACACACATATGTTCATTGCAACACAGCTCACAATTGCAAAAATATAGAATCAATTTAAGTATCCATTGACTGATGAGTGGATAAAGAAAATATGGTATATATATATATACACACACACACGCATGCATATATATGTATATATGTATATGCATGTGTGATGTGTGTGTGTGTAAAGATATGTATTTATTTATGTGTGTGTGTGTGTGTATATATATATATATATATACCATGTAACACATACCATGTGTTACATACCACGGAAGACCACTCATTCATAAAAAATCATGTCTTTTGCAGCAACTGGAATGAAACTGGAGGAACTTATTTTAAATGAAGTCACTCAGGAATGGACAACCAAATATCGTATGTTCTCCAGTATAAGTTGGAGCTATGAGCTATGGGTACACGAAGGCATACAGAGTGGTATAATGAACTCTAGAGACTCAGAAGTAGGGAGGATAGATGGCAGGGTGAGAGATTAAAAACTACTGTTTGGGTACAATGTATACACTACTCAGGTGATGTGTGCAGTAAAATCCTAGACTTCACCACTATGCAATTCATCCATGAACCAAAAACCATTTATACTCCTATAGCTATTGAAATTAATATATATATATAATATGAATTTCATATACCTTAAAAGATTATATGTGTATGTGGAACACCCACAAATATTATAAAACTATCAGATGTTTTTATTAATGTTTGAGGCAAGAAGATAAGAAAGCATTCCATTCATTAGCAATAATTGTGATATGTTAAAAAAAAAGTGAAGAAAGGAAAAAAATGAACAATTTTATTTTGCATTGTGACCATACTCATGCTCGTTACTGAAATGATTTAGTGTCACCTGCAGCTGTGTTTGTCATGTCTGTGTTCACTTTTGGAAAGAGGTTAGTATTATCACTATTTATACTATACAAATGTTAATCTGGTTAATGTTTGCTATCCAAAAGGAAACTAAAGTGAAAAAAAAAAAAAAAAGGAGGAGATACTTTTTCCAAGATACATCTGTAATGTTCATCAATATTTGGAAGTGGATATTCATATATTGACAATGACTCTTCTTTCCAAAACTAATTTATAATACTGCTATGCAGATTGGACAGGATAACCTAAACAGTTGTATCCCTGAAGGGCAGAGACAACAGAAATGACAGTGACGTAGGCATTTAGCTCTTCAGACTTTCAAATGAAGTCTAAGCTGATAGATGATTTTGGTTGAATACCAGGGCTAAAGCTGATCTTCAGAGCATTTCTATTTAAAAGTCCTTAGCCAGGTACTCAAATTTGAGAAACAATTGTCTACACATTTAAAAGGTACCCTCAGGTTCCATGTATATAAACAATGGAAACATCCAAAGACACACAAGTCTTGAGTAAGGATGGAGCTTTGCCCATGCTCTCTGTGACAGGAAGGAAAGAAGAGTGATCTTAGGAAGATGCTCTGTTCAAAAGCAGAGAATTGGCGTAAACTCGTATGGAGAAAAATAATGGGCCTCAGTTGCAGTTCTTGACTAGCCAGGGCATTAGAGACAGAAACACCATGAAAATGGCTAATGTGATAAGTTTAGAGAATCTTTTTCTCTGTTGGGGGAATTGGGACCTACTCGTAGGGACCGTTTTTGGTATTTCAATAATGGGATTAAGCGCTGAATCTTCTTGCCAAGAAACCATTGGCAGACAGAAGTTGTCACTGGGGAGCTGATAAACAACGGTGCCTGTTAGAGTGGAAGCAGTATCAGTAGCAAACATTCTGAATAGTTAAAGCATTACATCAGCCTTGGAGACCAACAGACCATGTTGGAAGCAGATATTGACAATTTTACCATATATCCCAGGGAATGCATTTTTTCCTTTGCTGCTTCATGAGCTAAGATTGTGTTCCTTTACTGCTTCATGAGCTGAGATTGTGTTCCTTTGCTGCTTTATGGCCTGAGATTGTGTTCCAAGGAATCTGTAAACAAGGCTGATCTAAAGAATACATCATTGTCATGACCTCAGCATAGCTCCTGGCACCAAGAAATTACACCCTGAGAAACATGACACATGCAATCAATCTCAATACATTATCTAAAGAAATTATATTGGGTTTTAAATTATGAAGTAGGATGAAGATATCTTTATCTTTGAGGCAAAAATATCTGCAGACAGTGTGCCAGGAGACGGCAACAGTTCCATTAAAAACTCATGGACATTTGCCTCTGCTAGCCTGTGCAAGTCTTTATTTTTTTAACTTATTTATTTATTTATTTATTTTCCCCACTATAAACAGATGTTGGTCATCTTTAATTGATGCCAGTACATTGGAGTAGAAGAAAATATTTTTATAAATATGGTTTTATTAATAGAAAAAATAATCTTATGGCTCAGATCTAACTTTCTAGATCACATATTTTAATACTATTTAATAAGTAAAGCAATGTTTATGCCTCAAAGGAACTATTTCTTTTACCAGATATCAGTCTATTTAGTGTTCAAGAAATTTTAGTCTAAATATGACACAGATCAAGTGACTAAGTATTGACATTTTAAAATTGACATTGAAAAAAGAAGCCCATGTTTTTTGTGGATTGCCAATTTATTCATGCGTCTAATTAAAACAACAATAACAAAATACAGCATTCTTCAAATTAATTTTTTAAATCATACTGTAGAGGTTTTAGGGTCTGTTCACAAATATTCCATATAATGGAATATTTGGGGTTTTTTTGGCATATGAGATTGCATTTCCTGTACCTCTTATGAAGATGTCATACTATGATCCTGCAAAAATAAATGTTGGCACATCCTGTAATGCATTCCTGCCAATTGCATTCCAAGGGACATGTTAAAAAATGTTCATAGTTGCACTATTCTTAGTAGTCAAATATTCACTGATAGGATAATGAATAAGCACATTTTTAAATTATAACACAGTAGAATGTGGTATAGAAGTGAAAACGATTCAACAACATTCAACAATGGAAAAAAACTTAGTAACTTAAGGTTGAGGGAAAAAATTTTTAAAGCTCCTTAAGTTTTTTCATATAGTATGATAAATTGTGTACAAGTCTAAACCAAGGAAAAATAAAAAATTCATATCTGAGAAAGATAACTTACCTTTAAGAAGTAAGGTAGCTATACATTAAAAGATCAGGACATTGTTTACATTTAGAGTGAGGCAGGGAGCAGGATAGGAAAGGAGTTAAAAATAGATTTAGTAATTGGTAATGTTTTAATTTGGGGGATAGAAAGTTTACAAGTATTTGTTGTACTACATAAATAAAGGTAGAAAAATCAATATAGATAAAGGAGTTTGGAAATACTTGAACTCTACAGTTGACATCTTATTAGTAATAGAACTGTTTTCTTCTACTTGTTTGTTGTCTCTGCTTTCTTCTGTGTTGGCTCCATTTTTTATCAGGGTCTCTTTACTCCTGGTAAGATTATAGGCAGGAGTTTTGGGTCTGCTCTTCCAGAAACTCTTTTAGGAAAAAAGAACCAGCATTATGCAATATATCCATGTAACAAACTTGCACACATACCCCCTGAAAATAAAGATTTTTAAAAAAGAACAAGTTTTCCCAATAGTTCAAACAAAAGTACTAAGTCTGCATTTCATTTGCTGCTGGATTCCTGACCTGATCATTACAGCTTTGGAGATAAGTTTTCTGATGATCAAACTGGAGTCATATTAACATTCTTGGGAGATACCATTACCCAGACCTTACATACTAAAAACAGACAGGTTGTGATTTTTCAGAGGAATATCAGGGTTCAGATATCCAAGAAGGAGGATGGATTCCTCTCAGTCATGGAGAGGGCCCACTGATGCAGTTTTTAAAACTCATCTTCAGCCATCATTATGAGACAGGGCAGGTGTATCTGCGAAACTATTTAGATATTGCACAGCAAAGCAGCGAATGTCCTGCAAAGGGTTGAATGCATCCTCCTTATTAATACTACATTCCACACTACATCAAGAAAATTACCACATTTCTATTATGGGGGACAACCTAACATTTTTTATGTCCCATGATATCTCCCGGTGCTGTAGATAGTGCTAGTGTTGTAGGACTTTCTCCTTAGTTCAGCAAAATACGGGGTCCTTGTCCTGCGACCAGGAGAGATTAGGCTCACAGACACTTTGAAGGGTTAGAAAAATGGAATTTTTGGGGCAAAAAGGGAAACAGGGACTGTCAGCAGAGCGAGAGTCCTGCTAGTAAAGGCTTCCCACCTCGCAGATTGAATCCCAGGTACCACCCAGGAAGAGGAAGAGCCAGGCCGCTCCTCCTCCCTGCAAAGGGGTGAGCTTCCCAAGGCTCTATCCCAGTACACATTCCTCTCAGGTGTGCAGGCTGGTAGGAGGTTCTTCAGGGACCCTTTTCTACTTGGTTGTCTAACTAATAACAATCTATGAAAGGAATTCCTCGAGGAGTATTTTTGGTGTCCCATGATCAAACTTCATTTCTGTTAGCAAATAGAAATAAATAATGCCCTTCTACATTAGTGGCCTCGGTGTAGTTCCAAAAGAACTATTTGCTAATTTCTATTAGCAAATAGAAATAAACAATGTCCTTCTACATTAGTGGCCTCAGTGTAGTTCCAAAAGAAACAGAAGAGTTTATTTTATTGAACACTATAGAGGTAGTTTTTCAGAAAAGATAATTATACTTTGTGACTCAGATTCTTTTTCGATTTGATTTGCTTTGCTTTATTTATTCATTTACTTACTAAACTCTTGATTATTAATTGTATACTAGAAATTGTGGTTTATAAATGCTTACTGTGGTAGCTATGGTAGAGAACAAGATACTCATGATCCCTACCTTCAGTAAGTGCTTATAATTTATAGAACATGCTAAGAGTTTGAGGAATAAATAAGGATTCTTTCCTGATTTCTAGCCTTATGTAAACTTTTTCTATTTTGAAGTTCTGGCCTTATGTAAACTTTTTCTATTTTGAAGTTCTGGCCTTATGTAAACTTTTTCTATTTTGAAGTTCTGGCCTTATGTAAACTTTTTCTATTTTAAAGTTCTTTAGTCATTAATCACTCGGGTCAGGACTTGTATGTGTGTGAGTTCATGGTTCTAGTGCTCCTGTGGTCTAACGCAAAAGTTCATGAACTTCTTTCTGAAAGTCTACTCTTTAGGATTCCATATGGCTACTCTTTCATTAGTTTATCATGATTCTTTGAACATGCATCTTGAGATCCTTCAGAGAGTCTTTCATGTGTTTGTGTAACCCTCCATCTTGTTGGCTCCATTCTGTAATCTCTCTAGAAGTTTTCTTTGGGTAACTGCAAACAAACACATAATTTAAGCTGTCATTTACAAATAATAATTTCCAAATCCAGTTCTGCAGTACTGACTTGGAATTCATACTTAAAAAAACCAACTGTCTACTGAACATTTTCACTTGTCAATCCCTTGGCTACCTGAATTTCAACCTGTCCTTTTTGCTTTAATTCTAAGATCCTCAATCTGAGACACTATTGCTTAGCCATGAGAAATGTCTTATCATTATCACTTTCTAGTACTCTCCGGTCTTCAGTTTAGGCTAGTGTAAGGAAAATGTGTGGAAAGAGGAAAAAAATCACAGAATAAAACAATCATTCATACAAATATTAATATTCAACTTACTAAATATGTAACCAGGGCAAGCTGCTTAGTTTCTGTGAGTTTTGGTTTTCTCTCACATGAAATGTCATTGTTAACACCTATATCATGGAAGAACTGTGAATTTAAAGATATAACAGGTAAAATGGCAAGCACAGAGCTTAGTATATATAATGTATTCAATAAATATTTGGTGAAGTAATATTATTTCAATAAAATATATTTCTTCATGAATGTTTTTTACTAAAATGAAATAGTAAATCAAGTGGAAATAAATTTGAAAAAAAAATGAAATTTGGTGCTCATCACACATATCAATCCTCAGACCACTTGCTATAAATATTTGGGGGTTGTCTATAGACCACAGAAGAGAATCTCTACTTTCAGAGCTGCACTCTGCCTTCCCTGGACTGTACTTGGAAATATATGTTACAGGTGTGTTACAGGAGAGAGAAAAGTCTGTTTTCTAATGCAGGGAATGGTGGCTTAGGGCACTGGGTGAGAGCAGAGTTAATATCTTGCTGATCCACCTTTTTTATAACCAGTGACATTGTTTTTGATTCTTCCTGTTTTCTATTACCCTCTCCATCACCCAGTTTATTTCTTCTCTTTTTCACCAGTACTTTTGGTGTGCCTAACATACCTAACACCTCCATACCCTTCTTCATATGGATATGAGAAGGGTTAATTTGTTATTACAGGCTAAATAGACAAAACAAAAGTTAAATATGATTATCAAAAGAAGAGAAACTTTAGGGAATAATTCTCTCTAGGATGCTAATCTCTTATGTCATTATGTGTTAAACTATTCCCTTAAGGTTGCAGAAAGAAACATTTAAAATAAATTTTATAGGAAGGCTACTTTCCAAAAGGAATGGACAGACAACACTAAGTCTTCTAACAGGTAAGATTATTTTCATCTTTGAGAGCTCAGAGAATTATCACTACAAATTAATTCAAAATAATTTAAAAATATATTTTTTTATTTCTCATAACTATACAGTTCCCACATCCTCTGAAAATGGAAGAGGGAAAAAAATAATAACCTAAATTTTTAAAATTTACTGTTAATTTAGGAAATAAATGGAATGAAATATTATCTCTGGAACAAAATGATCTTTTGAACTCAACAAATATTTTATGAGCACAAGCCATGTGAAAAGCCATCATTGTGTGGGGAGAGAAGAAGGCATTTCATGTCTCAAGTTTTGTTACAGTTTCTTGAAATGGCAGAGTAAATAAAAGCTCACTATTTTTTTTAAGGCAAGCCATTGGGGAAAGGTAAGTCTTCACAAAGAGCTGACAGGTACTAGAAGCTTAGAAGAAATTATGTCTGATAAATAATTAGAGAAAAGGTTAATAGAGAAAGTGACCTTGACAAAATTTCCAGAGAATGCCAGATTTTTCATATCCAAATGACAGATTTGAAGAAAATATTGTCTATCACAGCATAGAATTTTTACTACTTGCTTGTTTTGAAAGTGATATCGTAAGAATACAATTTGAAATCGGTACACATCTGAAATTTAGTATGAAAAGTTAAATAATCCTCAGAAAATATTCAGAGTAAGCATGAAAACATGGAGGCTAAATGTTATACAGCGAAGGTGAAAGATAATGTGCTATATATGTGGTAGCGGCATTGCTCAAAATATTTTGGGTAAGAAAATCTTCCTTGCTTTGCTCAATGTTGTCCCTGCCCAACCTCTTTCCACATGTCATCTTATCTATCCATGCCCCACCAGAATGCTCCTGCTCTCTGTAGAGGATAATTTGGAAAGAGGGACATTTAGATGGTAATTTCATATCATTTGGGGCAACCAGAAACAGGAAGCATAAATAATGGATATTAAATTTGATGATGACTTTTGATTCTCTGGCCAGATTATTTTGAAGGGCATTCCTTGATTGGATAGCAGAAATCGTGAGACTCAGTTATATATAGGAAGAAACTCAAGGAGAGTAGATTATATCACACCTGAATTTAAGAATTTAGGGGATACAGCAGCTTGGGACAACCTGTTTTATTTACTGTAAGAATGGTAAATTATGCAGAGAAATGAGTGAGGATAGGAATTCTCTCAAATATAGAAGTCTAGTATAACTAATTTAGGGAGGGTTGAGTGGTTTAAGAGATTCCTTAAGGAAAACAATGCTTCTCACCATGGCCTCTGCAATACCATATAGAAGCATAGGAGGAGCCTCCTAACCTTGGATTCCACTCCCATCTGTCCACCGTTTCCTGGTTGCTTTTCTTTTAAATCTTCTCTGTTACCTCCAACATCAATACATTGTCTGTTTACCATTGTTTTAACCAGTGTAGCTAGCCATTCTAAAGTTGGCTAATCTTGTTTGAAGAGTTGGAGAGAGTGCAGTAGTTATTAGAACCTGTGCTGTATTACTGGTCATGCTTTGTCTCCAGACCATTAACCCCCTTTTGTGTCTGATTCCTTTGAGAATTTGTTGAAAGGTGTTAGCACTCCTCTGCAAAGAAAATAGATGTAGAGTCATACACATAGACATGTACGAAGTGTGCATCAGTATCAGAAGGCTATGAAAAACATCAAGGCTCTCCTTGAATCTCTTAAGAGCCAAGGATTCATATAAAGAAAAAAACCCAGAGAAATAGGAACACTTTTACACTGTTGGTGGGACTGTAAACTAGTTCAACCATTGTGGAAGTCAGTGTGGAGATTCCTCAGGGATCTAGAACTAGAAATACCATTTGACCTAGCCATCCCATTACTGGGTATATACCCAAAGGACTATAAATCATGCTGCTAGAAAGACACATGCACACGTATGTTTATTGCGGCATTATTCACAATAGCAAAGACTTGGAACCAACCCAAATGTCCAACAATGATAGACTGGATTAAGAAAATGTGGCCCATATACACCATGGAATACTATGCAGCCATAAAAAGTGATGAGTTCATGTTCTTTGTAGGGACATGGATGAAATTGGAAATCATCATTCTCAGTAAACTATCGCAAGAACAAAAAGCCAAACACCGCATATTCTCACTCATAGGTGGGAATTGAACAATGAGAACACATGGACACAGGAAGGGGAACATCACACTCTGGAGACTGTTGTGGGATGGGGGGAAAGGGGAGGGATAGCATTGGGAGATATACCTAATGCTAGATGACGAGTTAGTGGGTGCAGCGCATCAGCATGGCACATGTATACATATGTAACTAACCTGCACAATGTGCACATGCACCCTAAAACTTAAAGTATAATAATAAAAAAAGAAAAGAAAAGAAAAATTTACCCACATAAAAAAAAAAAACCAACAAATTCTTGAAGTGATCATTTTCATGGGAGTCAGAGTCCAATAGTCTTTCTTGCTCGTGTGATGCCATGCAGAATACGTCTTCTACTCCAGGTCCTGTAGCTAATTCATTGAGTTATCTGAAATCGATCTCAGCCCTTTTTTTTTTTTTTTTGCTTTTTAATTGAGGAAGATATTTGTCAGTCTACTATTCATAATACATAGAAATCTCCAATAAGTAATATATGGACGTGTTTTGCCATCAGAATAGTACTGAAATAATTAGATGTTAATATTACATTTTTAGTGGGAGAGAGAATGTTCAATTACAAAACACTAAGTACTATTAGCAATAGCAAAACAATCGCACAGAAAGCAAAACAAAACAAACCACTAAGCACCTACATTATACTAGACATTGGGTTTGGTATAGTGGAGAATAATATCCAGAGAACACATAGCTTTCCAGTATTCTTATTCTAGGATGGAAGCTAAGCATACACAATAGAGTTTAAGCAATTAAATGTAATAGCATAAGAAAATAATAAGAGAATAATTGAAAAGCAGCAGAAAGAATTTCCTTTATCACAAGGCAATTTTTGAAGGCTGCTTAGATGAAGTTTCTTCACAGTTGTGTTTTGAAATTTTGCAATAGTTGAAGTAGCTAGAAATGGAAAGGAATTCCAGGGAAGAAGACAGATACCGATTATTGACTAAACTGTTGAGTAAATATTTGATGAGGACCTATAATTATTACCAAGTTAATTACATTACATATTTGTAATCCTTAATTTATCTAAAAAACTTTATGTCCAAATATATAATGTAAATAATATAGACTATCTAGAGAATGGATAGTCTACTGGGATTGCTGATATACAGACCAAAGATTGCACCCTTCAATGAGTGCTCAAAGTCATAAACTATTAGAGGTGAAAACTTCTTCTACATTATCAGGCCTCCAAAACCTACCACATTTTCAAGTACAAATATTTAATGATGGATCACCCTTTTAAATGAATAAAGGAAAAAATGAGCTTATTGTAATAATTAAAATACCAATTCAGTTTCCTTATAGTTTAAGATACTTTTCCAAGATTACAGAGTCCAAAGAGAGAGAGAGATATACATAAAATATATAAAATATATATTACAGAGTCCAAAGAGTCCAAAGATCTATATCTATATCTATATCTATATCTATAACTTTTTATCCTTAGCATGCCAAAGTGAATAACTTCATCCGACCCTTTCTTGGGAGTATTTTTTTATTTGGAGGAAGACAAGGGACATTTCAAATCTTTTGAGGAGAAGAAGGAGAGGAATCTAGAGAGAGGAAGAAGTATATACAAAGGGAATTTTGTGTCTGTATTGTCTATTCTGTTTTGGCCAACTTTTAACTTTCATCAATGTTTTGAAGGTATTGATTGAATTTTGGAGAAATACAATGGACTGCCAGACTATATTTAAATAAATTACATTTTGGTTTATATTTCTACTTGCATATATGTACTGTCTAGTGTCATCTTGACAATACAAATCTAGAGAAACTTTGTTCTTGAATGAGAAGACTTGTGATAATATTTGTTTCCATATTTTTTAAAAAATAAATCTTCATAGGGAAAAGTGACATTGCAAAGTTGAAGAAGCATTGACTTTTCCAGGACAGAAAATAAATTGAATGAAGAAGGCAGTTAGTATCTATTCTCTCTTCTCTAAAACCATATCACCCTTTTTCTTCCAAATCTCTGCTCTATTCCAGGAATATATGGTTTTTGAATATCTGGATAACGAAAACTTTACTGGAGATTACAAACATGATCTGGTTCAATGATAACCCTTCAAACCACCCCAGTTATAAAGTGCTTTTCTGTTTCCATTATTCAAGTTTTTAGCCTGAATCATCAAAACAAACAATTGAGTAGTAATGCTGTATACCACCGTCATTTTATTTAAATGTAACCTCAGGGACTCTGAGTGTAGTAGGGGTGCTTTCAATAAACCAGAGGAAGAAAATTTGAAAGGGGGATATTAAAGAGATAACCAATTTTCAAAGAACATTCATTTATGTTTATTAGTATATGTCAGTACTAAATATTATAAGGATACATCAAGGTAGCAACAGATTATTTAGAGGCTATAAGTGTTTTCTCTTACTTTTTATAATCTGGAATATCTGGGAGAAATTTTGCAGAGAAGTGGAGCATACTAAGTGTTCATAAATAACATATATCTATATAAATATATATAATGAATATATAATGTATAAACTATGTATTAATAAGTGTGCTGGTGGTGGTGTAGGATTTCATATCATAAAACTCCAAGAGCAGTTAAATATATCTTAAATGTTGAGTGATACACAATGCAAAAAATGGGCCTGTATATTTATTGAAAATGAAAAAAATGAAGTTAATATTAAAATAGATCCATACTTCTTACATTTACCTTCATTTAATTGAAAAAATTAATCAGAATGATGTCAAAGCTAACCAAGGCTTCTACCTGAAGAATGCTATAGCAAGGTATCATGTTCATAAGCATATCTGAGAATCATAATAACCCTGTGGTCATTAAAATTAGGAAACAATGTGTTGAAGTGACTTATTAAGAAACCATCAACAGAATGTATCCGATAAGAAATATTTAATTTTGCATAAAATATTCCATAACATCACATAGCACATCGTAAATTAATTCCGGTATTTTTTACAGATAAAACTTTTCACACTTGCCCCTTCACCTCACTCACGAAAACCATGCAACTGAATAATAATGTGACTGAGTTCATTCTGCTTGAATTGACACAGGATCCTTTTTGGAAGAAAATAGTATTTGTTATTTTTTTGCTTCTCTACTTGGGAACATTGTTGGGTAACTTGCTAATTATTATTACCGTCAAGATCAGCCAGGCACTTAAGAACCCAATGTATTTCTTCCTCTTCTACTTATCCTTGTCTGATACTTGCCTCTCTACTTCCATAGCCCCTAGAATAATTGTGGATGCCCATTTGAAGACGACAACTATCTCCTTCAGTGAGTGCATGATCCAAGTCTTTTCAGCCCATTTCTTTGCCTGCCTGGAGATCTTCACCCTTATCCTCATGGCTGTTGATCACTATGTGGCCATCTGTAAGCCCTTGCACTACATGACCATCATGACCCACCAGGTCTGTGGTGTGTTGATGACTGTGGCCTGTGTGGGATCCTGTGTGCATTCTTTAGCTCAGATTTTTCTTGCCCTGAGTTTGCCTTTCTGTGGCCCCAATGTGATCAATCACTATTTCTGTGACTTGCAGCCCTTGTTGAAACTAGCCTGTTCAGATACCTATGTGGTTAACCTACTCCTGGTTTCCAACAGTGGGGCCATTTGTACAGTGGGATTTGTCATACTGATGTTCTCCTATGTCATCATCTTGCATTCTGAGAAACCACAGTGCTGAAGGGAGAAAGAAAGCCCTTTCCACCTGTGTGTCCCACATCATTGTGGTCATCCTGTTCTTTGGACCTTGCATATTTATATACACACGCCCTGCAACCACATTCCCAATGGATAAAATGATAGCTGTATTTTATACACTTGGAACACCTTTGCTCAACCCTCTGATGTATACACTGAGGAATACAGAAGTGAAAAGTGCCATGAGGAAGCTTTGGAGCAAGAAATTGTTTGCAGATGGCAAAAGATAAATGAAGGTTTCAAATCCTTCTTCATAGTTTGAAGTGACCTAGAAGAAATCGATAGAGAATATTATCTTTTTCTTGTTGATTTAATGTAATGCTGTCTTGGTGCATGAGGGTTAGCTCCCTTGGGAAAAGAGAGTGTGGACAAATAACACTGGTTAATGTTGAATGATTTTTATGTGGTGGAAAATACAGCTTGTGGTACAAACAGATATGTAAAGCTCATTGCCTTCACTGCTGTTCACTACTGTGTCTCTGGTGCTCCTGCCTGCTTAGCGTCACTTATAGTTTAGGTCTGAAGTTTGCCTGTTCCTCTGCGTGTTGACTTCTGGAATTCCTTGCTAATAGTTACCCATCTACATACCAGCAGTCCAATAGGTTTTCCCTCCTCTTAATGGTTTTCTTTATTAGACAGGTTGGATTCTTCATATGTCATGATCGACTTAGTTGTTCTTCCTGACTCAACAGGAAGTACAATATTTCAATAAGTGTAGAAGCTTCATGTTGTAAGAGGCAGTGTATATGACCTAGGTAATCTCCCTTTCAAGTCTTTGAGCTCTATGCTGAAATCATTCCATAAATTTACCTAGATTCTTCTAGAACCATGACAGAACACAGAAAGAAAATTTACCCTTCTGAGAGTTCTTGATCTTAAGAAGACTCTCACAGTTGGTGTTGTAGTCATATAATTATTCTTTTTGTAAAATGTTTATATTAGAGGGATATTATGACTATAAGATAGGTAGCTCAAATTAAGGCAGAGATATTATGTAGACTAGAAATAAAGAGTTCAACCAGTTGATTGTAGGAAATTTGAAAATGTCAACAGATTCAACAGGGTATCTGATAACCTAAAGGATTACTTTAAGAATTTGAAACATAAATAGTCATATCAAATATATAAATTATTGTAATGAGGTTTCAATACAATGGAGAAGAGAGGGACTTGCACAGAGAAGGTGGAGATGCTTCAATGAGAAGTGTATTTCTGCAGTGGAAATCTCTATCACCTTTTGTCTCTTTTATTAACTTGTGTGTTCTGTGCTAAAAGCAAATGTGTTATGATGGAAAATTATGGTGTCTCAATCACAGCTCATTTTCCTGAGTAATTTACATTTAATTTGATTATAGAAATGTTGGCACTAGGTAAATGCATAGTTCTCTCTCTTCATTTAGAGAGAATAAAATAAACTCACTTTTACATAACAAGTACAAAAATACTGAGTGACTGACCAAGAATACCAAAAAACCTTTTGGTGTTCACAGACATCTCTGTGAGGAGTTGGGATGTTGTATTTGGTATTCAGTATATGGGTTGAACAGTTGAACACTGAACTGATGCCTGTTATATGGTGTGGAGTCCCCATTTGCCTAACATACATTATTCTTAGACCCAAGGGGTGAAAGTGAAGTGTTTACCATTGTCAGCATTCCCAGGAACTCACTTTTAGATCCTTAATTTCACCAGGATATATGTCCTGGTTTCTGGAGAGGAAAACACATTTGCCAGGAAAGCAGTAGAAACCCAGTAAGAAGCACAAAATAGAGCTCCTTATACAAGTAAATCAGCAGGTAAAAAAGAGTTACTGTTCTGGCTGGGAACATGGTTCTCTTTGTTGGGAGTAGCTAGAGCTATTAGTATAGATTAGGACAGAGATGACTATTTCCAGAACACAGAGAATGTAGTGGAGTCTCTCTTAGCACTTGCACGCCCAAGGATAACTGTAACTGGACAATTGCTGCAATTATAGCTCCACAGTAACAAGGTAACTAGGGAGCAGATTCTTGTAGACAAATTTTTCAATCACCTCACAACACGAACAAGACAAATTAACTGAAGTGATGGCTAAGGGTGAGTTAAATATAGAATGGGTGGTGGAAAAGAGGGAGGTTTTATATCAGCTATGGTTCTGGGAATTGCTGGAGAAATAAGGAATATATCTTAGTTCTATGTCCTTCTTCAGGTCTAGTTTACAAAACATGACTGGTCATAATCTTAAGGGCATTTTCAGTTACCACCTCCCAGATTCTGGCCACATGCTCAGTTGAGAACACTGGCTGCTACAATGCTCATCTCATCCTCTCACACTGCCAGCTGCTTTGGTGTTCCCTTGGAGAGGACTGTATTCTGATATGGTCTCCAGTATGTCTGCTGTGGTGAGCACACTTATGTCCAATCCGACTAGACCCTGGGGTTTCATTTGCAAGTGCTGCTATGGAAAGATAGTCAGGGTACATTTTTTTCATAAAGGAGAAAGTTATGAGACAATGTTTATACTCTTTATTTCTGTGAATATAAATACAGCATTAATTAGAAAATATATGTAAATACAGGTGTAAGATTTTTTCAGTAGAATGAATTATAAAAAACTGTTAATGAATACCTTTTTAGGAGAGGATTGGAAAGAGATGATCAGATTGTTTTTCAGTTTTTCCATTATTGAAATGTTTGAATTATCAAAACTTATGCATGTGCTCCTTTATATTTTCATGCAGACAGGTCATCCAGATGGTTATGTTATATACCTTTTAGTTTTCTTCTTTTCATGCTGTTGTATTATAAAAGTATACTTTCAAAATTGGGATTTCTGTTAAAAGTGGCAAATTATCCATAAAAATGTATGTCTTCTGCCATCTGATGGTTACTAACATAATAGTAAAATTAAAAATCTATGGGTTAATAAAAAATGATGCAAAGAACCACATAGAAAATACCAGTTGGTAAAAGATTTTTACACATATTTTGAAACATAGAGAAGGGTGTTATTAGATAACTGACTTAGCAGGGCGGGGGAAGTTAGAGTCATCTGAGTAGACAGAGAAAACTAGCAAGCTAGGTCACCTGCAATATTCCTGAGATGGGCAGGGCATCATGGCTCACACCTATAAGGGCAAAAACCCATCCCTACTAAAAATACAAAACAACTAGCCAGGCGTGGTGGCTTGTACCTATAGTCTCAGCTACTTGGGAGGCTGAGACATGAGAATCACTTGAACCTGGGAGGTGTAGGTTGCAGTGAGCTGACATTGCACCACTGCACTCCGGCATGTGTAACAGAGTTAGACTCTATCTCAAAAAGCAAAAACAAAAACAGACAAACAAAAACCTCCCAAGATGCTGAAGACTTGAAGCATCAGGTTCTATGGAATCTGAGGGTTAAACATACATTGAATTACATCACCATTATTTTATTTCTGCAGACTCTTTTCCACTAAGCTAGGTGATGTCTCCTCTATACTACCCTGCTATATATTGGAAATGTATCCTTTTGACAATCGGAGTGAAAGAATTTCTGGCATTAACATGGAGGACAGTGATAAAATGTGCATCAGTGTGTGAACACCAAAAATTTGAGATAGGTCTCAGTTAATTTAGAAAGTTTGTTTTGCTAAGGTTGAGGATGTGCACCCATGACACAGCCTCAGGAAGTCCTGATGACATGTGCCCAGGGTGGTTGGGGCACAGCTTAATTTTCTACATTTGAAAGAGACATGATAAATCAATCAATATATGTAAGAAGTATATTGGTTTGGTATGAAGGGCAGACAACTTGAAGCAAAGGCAGGAAGACTGGACGCAGGGAGGGGGCTTCCAGGTCACAGATAGGTGAGAGATAAACAGTTGCATTCTTTTGAGTTTCTCATTAGCCTTTCCAAAAAAGGCAATCAGATATGCATCTATCTCAGTGAGCAGAGGGATGACTTTGAATAGAATGGGAGGCAGGTTTGCCCTAAGCAGTTTCCAGCATGAAAGGGCCGAAGATATTTTCCTTTCACAATTATCCTCTTTTCTTTTTTTAAATCTTTTGGAGGCCAGGCACAGTGGCTCACACCTGTAATCCCAGCACGTTGGGAGGCTGAGGTGGGTGGATCAGCTGAGGTCAGGGGTTTGAGACCAGCCTGGCCAATATGGTGAAACCTCATCTCAACTAAAACTACAAAAAATCAGCTGGGCATGTTGCCATGTGTCTGTAATCCCAGCTTCTCAGGAGGCTGAGGCAGGAGAATCACTTGGGCCTGGAGGGCAGAGGTTGCAGTGAGCTGAGATCCCACCACTGCACTCCAGCCTGGGCAACAGATTGAGACTCTATTTCAAAACAAAAAAAAAATCTTTTGGAGAAAGCATTTTAGAAGAAAATGAGTCTCTGTTCTCAGGCTTCATCTGATCTCTCATAGCTAGGATGATTTATTCCTAGGTGAGTAGGTCCTAAAAGCTCATTTTTAGCAGATTGTGAAGTCTCATGTACTATGAAGGGAAAATAGGGAGAGGAAGGGAGAAAAACAACAAACGAAAGAACGATCTTGGAAAATCAATAAGGCCACATTACTCTGAAGTCTGTATATCAGCAGGAAGGTATGTAAATAGATTGCTGTTATTTTTCTCTGAAGTTTAAGTTGTCTAGTTTTAGTTCGCAGGGCTTTAAGAAAGCACAGCTTAGTTTTCAGTGACTCCAATTAGGAAAAATGAAAAAAAGAAGGAAAATAAGAAAAAAATGGAAAACATTATTTTGAAGACTTATAGCCAAGAAAAAATAAAATTCATCCCAAAAGGTAGAAAACATTAAAAATTGAAAAACATTAGGCCAGACACGACTCTAGCCATAGATGTACTATAGTTTTTAAAACATAATTTTTCTCTCTCCTGTTCCCCATTTTTGTTAAAGACATATTATGGTAGGACTGATTTGTTTTATTATATTTTGCCTGATTATTTGTATATAGTGCAGCAAGGATAATTATTTTTTTAAATAGGCTTTTAAATTGGCTTTCATGGAACTTTGTTCCATAGAAGAAATCTCAGATAAGACTTTTTAAAAGCTTAGGCCAGCCAAGGATTTGTGCCATCAAATATCTATGAATTGGGTGATCCTCTCCTCTTGAGGTTCCAAGATAAACTTGGGGCTTGCAGACCTGTCAGAAGGTTGCATTCTTTACTTTCCACAGGTTAAGAAACCTGTACAGGGGCTGTGTGGACAAAGGACATATGAAGCCAGTTTCCCAATGGGATTTATTGGCTCCATAAGTCAAGTTTGAGTCCTTAAAGAAACATACACCATTACAGTTAAAGCCTTGTTAAAATAACCAATTTCTCCAATTGTGTCCTGTTATAAATGAAAACAGATTCTTATTGCACTTATGCAAATAGCTGTACTGCCATAAGTTAAGACTACCTACAAATAGTTTCCAAATTCTGGAGAAATTAGGTAGAAAGAAACAAATATGCTCCAAATTTGTTCATAGGAGTATACTAAATTGTTAAAAGCTGTTAATAGCCCAAAAGAAAAATCTTAAGACTCTAAAAATCAAAATAAAGGATTAGCAAACATTTTAAGCAAAAAGTATAATAGACTAGTTCAGTCCGTATAGTTAATTCCTGTTCTGCTTGATACTCATGAACATTTTGGCTCTCCATGAGCCCTGAAAGTCTTTCCTCTATTCTGATGTCAAAATTTCCAAAGTTACCAGAAAACTGCATTCACTAGCACCTGTTAGAGTTTTATAGTTGATTATAAAACCACCTTTTAAAGAGGACCAAAACAAGAAAACAAGTGTCCATGGATGAAAAAGAGTTTTAAGGCAACCATTAGTCAAACATATAATTGACAAGAAAATTTGTTACCTCTGTGGCACATGGTAATTTTAGCACAATAATTATGATTATTACAGATAATATACACTAAGTCATATCAGAATTATAGGACTTTTCTGTAATTTTGGAACACATACCAATAATATGTTTATACAAATACAGCCCAAAGAAAAGCAAACACCATTTCATATTTGACAGCGCTTCCTGTATAATTTTTTGTATAATTTTTATACCAAATGAGTACAAAATATTTGTACTTATTTTGGTACGAAATAAGTAAAATTATTTTATACCAAATAATTTCACAGAATAATTCAAGATGTAGCTATTTTCATTAAACTAATATCAATGTGTTATTTATTAAATATTACACAAGCAAAGATCATTCTCTCTTGGGCTGGATTTATATAGTTTCACTTTTGGAATTTAGGGAAACTAATATCTTAAAAAATTAGTTAGGTCAAAAAAACAACATAATTTATATTTTGATTTTGGAAATTTCATCAAATATAAAGGTTTAAAACACTTGATATCACAAAACAGGATTACAGGTCATTGTTAAGTCACTCATATAAGCAAAGTGATAACTCAACAATTTCAAATAAAAAGCAAAATCCTTCATTCTATGAGAGAGACTTAATTTTCCTAACAAGAATCCCTAATAAAAACAACATGAAGCCAATTAAATTTGTTTTTCAAAATTTTGTAATCTATAAAATTTAATCTTGATTATAAAATATAACTCCCGTAAGTTTTTTATAAACTTTATTACCTTTATTAAAAAAGTTGGCTAATGCTTCAAAAAAACCTTGTTAATCTGACACAGGAATCCATATGCCGTTCTTGCATGAGTGTGCCTTTGACATTAATGATTGACTTATAGAGAACCTGAACCTATTTGGTCGCTGAAAATGGGCCCTTAAAATCTCACATGCCCACCTCTTCCACGAAAGTCTCTGGGCCTTGATGAGTTGAATGGCTTTAATTTGGGGCCCTGTGTCTTAGGAATGCAGTTTATTTTGATTGGCATCTTCTATGAGTCCTGGAGATGAGACTTTAATTGTTGTCACTGTTTAAGATTTAGCATGTCTTGGTGTTCTTTTTAGACTCAGGAGTCAAAACCCAGTAACTCAATGTAAAAAGGACTTTAGAAGTTTATACAGGAAGATACATGGATGTCATAACTTCAATTTAAAAAAAAATTACAGCTTTTATTTGTAAGCAAACCAAAACTTAATAATTATATGACAACTTGATCATATTAACTTTTTTTAAAAAAATAAATCCTCTTATTGTGATTTACACTGACTGTTCATGACATGCCTGGAATTTCTGGTTTGTCCTGAACATCCCTCCTTCTTGAGCAACCAGTCATTTTATTATAGGACTAAATTTACCATATAAGATTGTTTCTCATATAAAATTATTTCCCTTTAAGTTTTCTTAACAATCACACACACACACACACACAATCGCAAAATATCTGTTAATTTTTATAACTTTCTTTACATCTTTCTTATTTCCTGGTTCCTTTACCTTGTTTTATACATAACCTTTAAACAAGCTTTGAATTAGACAAAACTTGTTCACCTTATTTTTTAAAAGGAAACACTTTATTTTTTAAGCAAGAATATTTTCCTACAATATATATTTATTGGAAAATGCCCAAATGATAAAATATCTATTATTTAATTCAATATAACTTTAGATTCTAAATTATGACAAGTTTCTCTACAAGTATTTATCCCATTACATTCATTTAATTCTTTTATTTTAATTGTTTACCTAGATTATTTATGAAAACTGTCATAGTCATGATTTAAAGTTATGAAATCACCATTCCAAAATTATAACTGAGACAGTGAAAAAGATATTACCTAATTGACTCTATCTTGCTTCTAACATCTAAGCTGTCCTTGTTTATTTCTGGACTTTGAGTGGAACTTAGTTTATAGTTTAGTTTTGAAACAAAGACGATAACAGTCCTTTCCCAAAACAAATCTCCTTACTGTCTGTGGACTAGACTGCCTAAAGCCACAAGACTAGAAGTTATAATAATTTTACAGAATAATTCAAGATATAGCTATTTTCATTAAACTAATATCAGTGTCTTATTTATTAAATATTACACAAGCAAAGATCATTCTCTCCTGGGTTGGATTTATACAGTTTCATTATCTCTGTGCCAAATTTTGACACCTTATAGTATTTGGCAGGGATAAGTATGAAATTGCTTGATTAGTAAATGCAAACAAAACTGTATGCTGGCAATTCTTAAGACATTTCTAATATTAATTTACCAATAATTTTTAAAGTAGCTCATTTACTAAAGATTTTACTTAAGTTACATAAACTTGAAAAAGCATTTGACTAGTGTTTTCTTTTTTCCTGATAAAGAATTTGATTTAGACACTTTTATTTTCTTTAAGCCAGTTAATTAGAACCTTTGTATGTATTTTTGGTAGTGAAACATTCTGTACACAGTACATAAATACATAGATGTATTAGGCATTCCAATAGAAGAACATTTTATAGATTCATAAAGACCTTTTTTTTTTTCTATCTTAGACTTTTAGGTTCTTGATAACCTGTTTTACTACCCTAGGCAAGTGTTAGCTGAACAACTCAGGTGAAAATTAAATGGCAAAATTTACATCATCAGGTACAGACATAAAATATCTGGTGGTGCTAGAGGGATATGCTTTTATTTTTCTTTGAGCCAAATCGAACATACAATTATAGAAATATAGGATGTTATGAGGAGTGCGATTTTATTTAGATAGGGACCACTTATATTTAAATGGATCTCTGAGCTCTGGGCAGAGCCCATATTGAATTCTAGGTCTCCAAAAATAGGGAGAATTGTTTTGAGGTTAGAGCACATGATGCTTTTACAGTGCACTTAAAACAATTTTTTTAACAAAGACATTAAACATTTTAGAGTGTCTAAACTATAATCTTCCTTGAAAACCCAAGAGTAGCCTTTGTGACCATAACTATTTTTGCCAAAAATCAGGTAAGAACAGAATTCAGTCTGAACTAAAAAAAATACTTTTGCTCCAAAAAAAGAAAAAAAAATGACAAGGTCTTAGGAGAGAAAAACAAACAAAAACATAAATATGAAGGCTTTTTAAATACAAACATGCACATATGCACACACACATCTTAAAGTTTAGCCTTTTAATTAAGCTGAATTTTAACCATTGAGCTCCTTAAAAAAGCTTTTAAAATTTCATTACTATATTTCAACTAGGACAAAATGCTACTATTTCAGAAGTACAGCCATTGCTTTTTCAGTTTGGCCTGGCTGGCAAAAAGGTGACCTTTTTGTGTAAATAAAGTCCCTTTAGTAGTTAAAATAAAAAATATTTTCTCTTTTATTTCCCCCTTTTGGTGGTTGTTTTCCTCCTGTTTCAAAGATCTTGTTCCCCATAATTTAGAAGTCCCCCTCAGATTTGACCAAGTTTGGACACATGTCAGACCCAAAATGTGCTGCTTGCAGATCTAGTTTTTCAGGACCATTAACCCTGAACTAGTTTGGTCCACCCATTTCATGGCTACCTGGCAGAGTGTATCAGGGGCTCAAAGTGCAGGAAGGGGCAGCTCCTTACATGCACTTGCCAGCTGAGATTAGACCCTAAGTATGTTCTCCTAAGTGCGAAACCTATTTAGAGTCACTACACATCTCATGAAGCATTCCTCCCAGACATGTTCACACGATTCTCAATTACCTGAGAATGCCCCAAAGGCTAAGGGGAACAAGGCGCTCTAATTTCTTCCCAGTGAAACATTTTACAATCATGAGGTAGAAGGTTTGTCATTGCCCAAATCCGATAAGGGAAAGGACTGAAACACACCCCCAAATCCTCACAAGACAGAAAAAAACAACAAAACAGTCAAGCAAAACTAAAAATGATCACACACATTACATGATTTCTGAGTGCTCTAAGTGTAAGCAGAAATTAACACCAGGTGGTTGTTAATGCTAACTCTAGTTTCTTAAAAAGAATTTGCAAGACAGAATCCCAAATCAGTTTCTTATCTAGTGATGGGTCTCATGCTGGAGACTGCTCTCTACTATCCTAGAAGCAGAAAAAAACAAAAAAAAAAAAAAAGAAAAAAAAAAGAAAAAAACCTTATCTTCCCTGTTGGAAGGGAGCTCAAACTCCATAAAGGAGTTACCTGCCTTCCACCATTAGGGAAGCAGGAAGACGTGCCTTCCTTGTTGGAAGTGAAACATTCTCCCCGAGGTCTGAAAACTTGAGAGGAGGAATAACTCCTCCCTTCTCAGGTGCAGTCCCAAGGTACAAGGCTACTTGCACCAGTGGCATGCACCAGCAAGATAGCAGAAGCAGGAAGAAACTCAGCCAGAAGACACATACCCTGGCAGGAAGACACCTACCCTAACTGGAAGAAAAGAACCCCTGAAGACTGGGAAAGAGGCTGTCTGGGTACTGTGTAGCAGTTATGTCAGACTGGGACACTTCCTGTTTACAGGAGATTATAAAACCCCTGCCCCGTCCTCACTTGAGGATAATGCCATTTTAGGCCTCAGTCCACCTGCACCCAGACACTCATTAACAGAGCATGTTGCTGCACACCGCCTTTTGTTGTCTTTTGTGTGCTCTCTGACTTCAAACTGATACAAGAACCTTTCGACTGGTGCCAAAACCCAGGAGGGGCTCAGGTCTACATCGCCCATGGACCTACCCCTCCACCAAAGAGAGCAGGCCACAGCAGCTGAACAAAGGAAGCTCCTCAGCCTCCAGTCACCTCTCTGTGCATGAACATCGGTTACTCACCTCACCTACCAGTAAGTTTCCAGGGAGGCTGGTTAAAAGGGAAAAATCCACACAGCCTCTCTTGGTTTCTCCAGTCTGAAAATCCAATGTTGGTCCAAAAAGGCTTCAGCATGTGCCAGGCACTCGCTGATCATCTGGTCTTAGGGAGAAGCCTCTAAGCCATTTGATCCTGTTCTGGTAATGAAACAAGGCAATGGTATTATCACTCCTTTTATTGTCTCCCTCTGGCCATCCAGGATGTTCTCCTTTTCCCTGTTCTCTGGAGCCTACCCTCCATTGTGGGAAATTTTGAATCTTCCATTCCAAAGGACAGCCCTCTAGGCTGCCTCATAAATACCTGCAAACCTTAAGCCTCAGGCAAGATATCCACCCTAAGCACCTTGTCTTTTTTTGCAATATAGCCTGGCCAAGTACAAATTAGATAATGGGTCCAAACGGCCCATAAATGAACATTGGACTTTAGAGTTTTAACTGATTTAAGCAATTAATGCTGGTGTCTGGAGAAATTGGGAGAAATTCCTTATATCCAGGCCTTTTTTCACTGAGATCACAACCTGGCCTCTGCAGTTCTTGCTCACCTGTTCAAATCCTCCTCCTCATTCCCATCGCCCAGTTCACCTTTCTCCTCCTGACTCTACCTCTTTTTCCTTGTTTGATCCAGTTGGCTGCTGTCCACCCCTCCCAGACCTTACCTCTCCCTCTCAACCATCCATCTTCTTTAACCCCTGCAAGCCTCCTCTTTATCTTCCCAGCCACCATCTTCCCAGCTGGCTTTACTTCTAAATGTAACCACTTCTTTTCCTACATTGTCTTCTTCTCAAAACAACTCTAGCATTGCCTGTACCCATTCTCTTTACTCACCACCCTCTCCTGAATCCTATAAACTCATCCTGCCACCTTACACTCCTATCTATTCTCCTCTGCCTATCAACTCAGGCCCCCTTTCCCCTTTGAACCCTCAGCAGGAACGACTTCCAGCTTCTTCCTTCACTCCCATTGACACTCGCTCAGGTGCCATCTTTGGACCAGGCCCTACCCTTACTTCAGTGCCAGTGCTAGAGTGCCCCTTCAGGAAGTAACAGGAGCTCAAAGTATTGTTAGAATTCATGTTCCCGTCTCCCTCACTGATCTCTCTCAAATTAACAAAAGACTTGGTTCTCTTTGAGAAGACCCTACCTCTTATATTAGGGACTTTCAGTACCTCACCCAGTCTTATGAACTAACCTGGCATGACATCTGCATTATCCTCTCTTCCACCCTCACCCCAGAAGACTGAGACTGTATCTGGACCCTAGCTCAGGAACATGCTGATACCATTCATCACCAGGCTTCTGCCCAGCCTACTAGCACAGAGGCAGTCTCCAACCAGGACCCCCACTGGGATTATCAAGACAAGGTGCCTGGATGCCGCCATCAAGACCACATGATTGTCTGTCTCCTTGCAGGACTCAAAAATGTGCCCATAAAGAAGTCAACTATGAAAAACTTTCAGAAGTCACCCCAGGTCCCGATGAAAACCTGGCACCTTTTCTCTCTCATTTAACTGGAGCCATGAGAAAGTATACCAATCTAGACACAGCCAGCCCAGAAAGAACCACTATCTTAAACCTTCGGTTCATCTCCCAATCCACCCCAGATATTCAGTGCTAGCTTCAGAAACTTGATGATGGCCCTCAAACCCCACAATATGACCTTCTTAATTTAATCTTCAAAGTCATTCACAGTCGTGATGAGGAAAGTAAAAGGCAAAAACAGGCAGAGTTTCAAATGCTTACCTTTGCCTTCAAGGGCACATGGGGCTGCAGCTCCACATAGAAGTCTAGCAATCGACATCCACCTGGTGCCTGTTTCAAGTGTGACAATGAAGGCTGCTGGTCAAGACAATGCCCAAATCCAGTAAGCCCTCCAGGCCATGCCCCCTCTGCGGAGGACCCCACTGCAAGTTGGACTGTGAGCGGCCCCCACAAGGACTGCCACCATCCCTTCCTAAGGTGGCCAAAACCTCCTACTAGGATCTCATCAGCCTTGCCCCCGAAGGCTGAGTGCCATGGGATGGATACCCTGGCAACTACCATTGCTTCATCAGAGCCAAGGGTAACCCTCATGGTGGCAGGTAGGCCAGTATGTTTTTTTTTTTTTTTTCAATTAATTCTGGGGCAACTTACTCTACTTTATCTAATTATCCAGGACCCTCCCAGTCCTCCCAAGTCTCTGTTGTGGGAATTGATGGACAAGTCTCCAAACCCTGAGCACCCCTCCACTCTTCTGCTCCTTTCACACCTTTTTCTTCACTCACTATTTCTTAGTCCTGCCCTCATGTCCAACTCCACTCCTAGGCAGAGACATCCTTTCAAAACTCCACACTACTCTCCACTTCCATGTTCCCAATAGTACCCAATGCATCAACCCAGACCACTCTGGGGCTTCTAACTTTCTTCTACTCCTCCAACCTCACACCTTAAAACATGCAACCTTTCTTTATTCCCCATCCGTAGTTAACCCCGCTGTTTGGGATACTTCCACACCCTCAGTCACCGAACACCACACCCCCATCCACATTACCCTTAAAGACTCCCCCCAGTTCCTATCACAGAAGCAGTATCCATTCCCCAAAGCAGAGCTTGTAGGCCTAAAGCCTATCATTTCTTGCCTCCTTTCCAGTCACCTACTCTGCCCAACAGACTCCCCTTTTAACACACCAATTCTACCTGTCAAAAAGCCAGATGGAATTTATTGCTTAGTCCAGGACCTCAGGTTCATTACTAAGCTGTACTCCCAGTATGTCCAGTAGTTCTTAACCCATACACTTTACTTTCCATGACTCCCTCCAATACCACCCATTTTTCTGTCCTAGACATAAAAGATGCCTTTTTCACAATTCTTTTACACCCTGATTCCCAAAATCTTTTTGTCTTTATATGGGAAAACCCCAAAAGCCCCCTTTCACGTCACTTCACCTGGTGCACACTACTTCAAGGTTTCAGAGCCAGCCCCCACCATTTTGGGCAGGTTCTTGCTCGCGACTTCTGTACCTTATCCCTAAAACCATCCACTCTTCAATATGTTAATGATCTGCTCCTGTGTACCTCCTCTCAAAGAAACTGCAATGCCCATACTATCTCTCTTTTAAACTTCTTGGCAGAATGGGGGTATTGGGTCTCCCCTAAGAAAGCACAAATATGCACCTCCTCAGTCACCTATATAGGACTAGTCTTACCCCGTGACTCCAAGGGCTCACAACCAACTGCATATTGCACCTCCACTCCCTTCCACCTCTGCAAACTAAGCAAGACATTCTCTCTTTTCTAGGACTAGTGGTTTATTTTAGGCTCTGGGTTCCCTCCTTCACTCTACTTGCCAAACCGTTATACCAGACTGCTAAAGGCCCTCTCCATGAGCCTTTAAACCCCACACAGCCTATTACCCACCCTTTCCATCCTCCAGAAGGCTCTCACATCAGCCCCCATTCTCACTCTCCCAGACCTCACCACACCTTTCTCCCTCTATACTGCTAACCTGCATGGAGTTGCAGTAGGTGTTCTAACCCAGTCTAAGGGACCCACCTTCCAGGTTGTTGCCTACCTCTCCAATCAGCTTAAAGCTACAGTTCTTGGATGGCTTGCTTGTCTCTGAGCTTGGCAGCAGCTGTTGTCCTCACTCCTGAAAGCCTAAAACGATCTCTCCATGCCAACCTAACAGTTGATTCAACCTGAAACATCAAAGACATGTTAGCTCACCGCTGTGTACTAAGCCTCATCTCTGCCCCACAGCTCCTCCAACTGTATGCTCTATTCATAGAAACTCCCCACATTACCATGCTAACCAGCTCCCATCTAAACCCAGCCACACTCTTACCTGAAGCTACAACCACCCAAGACCCTACACAATTCGGTGTGAATGCTGTTCTTACATTTTTCCAAACATAACAGACCAACACCTTCCAGATGCCTCCTTTACTTGGTTTGTAGATTACCCAGTCCTGCTCTATGTGCTACTCAGTATCACCCCAAGGTTCCCTCCAGCCATAGCCTTTTCCTACCCACCAAGCCTGGGGCCTGGTATCTGGGCAAGATTGGCAAGTAGACTTCACTCACATGCTGCCCAATAAATGGTTCTACTATCTCCTAGTCTTTGTCTGTACTTTCTCCGGGTTGGTAGAAGTGTTCCCAACAACTACAGAACATGCAAATGTCATCACACAAACTCTCAACATGCATATAACTCCCCATTTTGAACTCCCAACATGCATCCAATCCAATAACAGGCCCGCCTTTTATCAGCCAAATTACCTAAGGCATCTCTACACCCTTCAGGCCTCAATCTTCAGGCAAAGTTGAAAGGTCAACTCTGCCCTTAATGCCCAACTCACCATGCTGGCCTTAGAAACCTGCTAGTCATGGACAAAAAAATGTCTCTTTTACCCTCATGAGACTCCATGCAACACCAAAAGCACCCTCTTTTTATAGTCCCTTTGAAATCATGTGTGGCCAAACTTTAGTCTTAGGGCCTTCACCCTTACCAGACTCTGAGCCACTCAGGAATTACATCCCCTCCTTAATCTAGACACTGTCTTTCATTCGTGAAACAGCAAATGAGGCCATACCTCTCCCTGTAGACACCTCCTTGTCCTCTCAACATAACTGTCTTGCAGGCACAGACATATTTATCTGCCAAGCCGACCCTCACCAAAAACTACAACTGAAGTGGACAGGCCCCCTACACTGTGATACTCAGCACACCAACTGCAGTGAGAGTCTAAGGACTCCCCCACTGGGTCCATCACACCAGAGTCAAGCTCACCCCCAAGGCTACTCCTTCCTCCAAAACATTAACAGCTGGTAACACACTCGGAGTCCCTGTATATAATAAACTAAACAAAGAAAAATGATCCTTAAATGTAGGAGGAAGCCAAAGATGGCAAGAAGATGAATGGCCTCCATAACGGATCATTGAATATTACTGTCCTGGCACTTGGGCTGAGGATGTTTCATGGTGTTATCTCACTCCCATATATATGCTAAATAGAATAATTAGATGACAGGCAGTTTTAGAGATAATCGCTAAACAAACTGCCTCAGCCCTGGAAATGCAAGCGCAACAACAAAACCAAATGCACATGTCAATTTATCAAAACAGGCCATCACTAGATTAGCAGAAGAAGGTGGGGTCCGTGGCAAGTTTAATATCTCCAATTGCTGTCTTAACATAGATGATCATGGAAAAGTGGCTCTTGAAATCACTTCAACCATCAGAAAAGTAGCCCATGTACCAGTCCAAAACTGGAAGGGATGGGACCCAACAAACCTTCCAGGAGGATGGTTCTCTAATTAAGGAGGATTTAAAATACTGGTAGGTACAGTAATCTTCAACAATGGGTTCCTTCTGTTTTTTCCCCTGTGTTATCCCACTAATAATAAAAGCCATTAAAACTCTTGTTGAAAATACATTTAGTTGCCAATCTAGATGATGCTTCTCCTGTAATGACACAATGGATACCAACTGGTCTCTTAAGAATACCCCCAAAATTAAGTTTTTCTTTTTCTAAGGGGCCCACACCACCCCTATGTCAGGCCTGAAGTAGTTATTGAAAAAGTTGTTCCTTTTCCTTTTTCTATAACCAAATAGACAGGAATGAAAGATTTCTGTCCAAGGCCGGAAAACTTGGGGGGATGAATAACTCCTCCCTTCTCAGGCCCAGTCCCAAGGTGCACTGCTACTTCTGCCAGCAGTGTGTGCCAGCAAGATAGCAGAAGCAGGAAGAGAGCCAGCTGGAGGACATGTACCCTGCCTGGAAGACACCTACCCTGGACGGAATACATGTACCCTAGGAGGAAGACACATACACCTGAAGATCGAGAAAGAGGCCATCTGAGTACTATGTGCAGTAACGTCAGACTGGGATGCTTTCTGTTTACAGGAGATTATAAAACTGTTGCCCCATCCTCACCTGGAGCTGACGCCATTTTAGGCCTCAGCCCACCTGCACCCAGGCACTCATTAAAAGAGCATGTTACTCCACACTGCCTTGTGTTGTCTGTTGGTACACTCTCAGGGTTCAAACCAATACAAGAAACTTTCAGGAAGCAAGTGAAACTCCAAAAGAAGAGGAGATGTACAGCAAAATATACCTTAGATCTCAACACAATTTTGGGAGATCAGGGATTCTCCTGAGGGGGTCCTCTCAGACCTCAGCCAATTGTCCTATTGGTTTGACCCATAAAGTTAGCTCATGTTGGTACCAAGTTCCAATAGGATATTTGTGAAAGGCCACGGCATCTCCACTTAGAATCCTTCTGTGGTTACCAAAAATGTGAACCCCAAAAATTTGAGGTAGGTGTCAGTTAATTTAGAAAGTTTATTTTGCCAAGGTTGAGGATGTGCACACATGACATAGATTCAGGATGTCCTGATGACATGTGCCCAAAGTGACTGGGGCATAGCTTAGTTTTATACATTTTAGGGAGACAAGAGACATCAATCAATATATGTAAGAAGCACATTGGTTTGGTCTGGAAAGGTTGAACAACTTGAAGCAAAGGCAGGAGGACTCAAAGCAGGGAGGGGCTTTCAGGTCACGGATAGGTGAGAGACAAACCGTTGCATTGTTTTGAGTTTCTGATTAGCTTTTCCAAAGGAGGCAATCACATATGCATCTGTCTCAGTCAGCAGAGGGATAACTTTGAATAGAATGGGAGGCAGATTTGCCCTGAGCAATTTCTAGTTGGAAGGGGCCCAAGATATTTTTCTTTCACAAGTGTGTACAAGGATAAGTGAAAATCTACACAATGAGCTCTGGGAGTCCTTTCCTCTTGCATTTCCCAGGATGTCAGCAGCCAGTACACATAACAACCTTATTGATTTTCCACTACCATGCACAGATCATAAGAGATGGTGGATTGTTTTCCTAAGAAAAGAGATGATCTATGTACTGCCTGATAGCTCACAAATTAAGCCAAAAAAATATGCAAGCAATGCCCACACATTTGGAGATTCCAAGTAACTATTTTTCAAATTTCCTCATCTTTAAACATAAGTATCAGGCCTCTGAGCCCAAGCCTGCAAGTATACATCCAGATGGCCTGAGACAACGGAAGAACCACAAAAGAATGGCTGGTTCCTGCCTTAACTGATGACATCACCTTCTGACATTCCTTTTCCTGGACAATGAATCTCAAGAGCTCCCCACCAAGCACTTTGTGACCCCTGCCCCTGCCCCTGCCCCTGCCCGCAAGAGAACAACCCCCTTTAACTAATTTTCCACTACCTACCCTAATCCTATAAAACTGCCCCATGCCTTTCTCCCTTTGCTGACTCTGTTTGGACTCAGCCCACCTGCACCCAGGTGATTCAATAGCTTTATTGCTCACACAAAACCTGTTTGGTGGTCTCTTCACATGGACTCACCTGTCATTTTGTGCTGAAGACATGGGACAGGAGGACTCCTTTGAGAGACTGGTCCCCTGTCCTTGACCTCACTCCATGAGGAATCCACCTATGACTTCAGGTACTCAGACCAACCAGCCCAAGGAACATCTCACCAATTTCAAATCAGGTAGGAAGTCTTTCACTCTCTTCTCCAGCCTCTCTTGCTACCCTTCAATCTCCCTGTCCTTCCAATTCCAGTTCTTTTTCCTCTCTAGTAGAGACAAATTAGACACATTTTATCCATGGACCCAAAACTCCTGGACCATCACAGATGCTTCGGGTAACTCTTACAGTGGAGGGTAAGTCCATCTCCTTCTTAATCAATACAGAGTCCAACCACTCCACATTACCTTCTTTTCAAGGGCCTGTTTCCCTTGCCTGCCAAACTGGACAACATTCTTTTATGCACTTCTTTTTAATTATCCCCACCTGCCCAGCTCCCTTATTAGGTGGAGGCATTTTAACTAAATTATCTGCTTCCCTGACTATTCCTGGGCTACAGCCACATCTTATTGCTGCATTTTTACCCAACTTAAGTCCTCTTTCACATCCTCCCTTTGTATCTCCCCACCTTAATCCACAAGTAGGGGATACCTCTACTCCTACCTTGGCGACCAATCATGCACTCCTTATCATCCCATTAAAACCTAAACACCCGTACCCCATTCAATGCCAATATCCCATCCCACAGCAGGCTTTAAAAGGGTTAAAGCCTATTATCACCCACCTGCTACAACATGGCCTCTTAAAGCCTACAAATTATCTTTACAACTTCCCTATCTTACCCATCCAGAAACTGGACAAGTCTTACGGATTGGTTCAGGATCTTCACTTAATTAATCAAACCATCCTTCTCATCCATCCTATAGTGCCAAACCTGTACACTCTCCTATCTTCAGACTGACCCTGACACCCCCCAATCCCAACAACTTACATGGACTGTTCTGCCCCAAGTCTTCAGGGACAGCCCACACTACTTTGGCCAGGCCCTTTCTCATAATCTGCTTTCTTTTTACCCATCTGCCTCCCACCTTATTCAATATTTTGTTGATCTTCTTTGAGGCCCTCTTACCAATCTTGCCAGCAGGACACTATCCTGCTTCTTCAACATATCTACTCAAAGGGGTACCTAGTATCTCCCTCCAAGGAACAAATTTCTTCCCCTAGTTGTACCTATAGTATAATCCTCTATCAACATACATGTCCCCTTCCTGCAGAAAGTATTCAGTTGTTCTCCCAGACCCCAATCCCCATGACCAAACAACAACTCCTTTCCTTCTTAGGCATTGTTGGATATTTCCGACTCTGGATACCAGGTTTGCTATCCTAAACAAGCCACTTTACAGGCTCACAAAGGGTAAATTAACTGATCCCATAGGCCCTAAGTCTTTTCCCCATTCTTCCTTTTGCTCTCTCAAAAAGGCCCTGGAGACAGCTCCCTGTTGCCTTTCTATCAAAACAACTTGACCTCACAGTTCTGGGCTGGCCCTCATGTCTGTGTATTAAAGTGGTGGCTGCCACTTTAATACTTCTAGAGGACTTTAAAGTCAGAGGCTATGCTCCACTTACCCTTTACACTTCTCACAACCTTCAGTCATCAATGTCCTCCTCAAACCTTTCACATTTATTGTTTACCCCCACAACTCCGCCAGCTCTATTCACTCTTTGTTGAAACTCCAACAGTAACTATTTCCCGTGGGCCCAATTTCAAACCAGTTTCTCATTTAGCACCCAACACAAGTCCTAAATCACATGACTGTACTTCCCTAATACACAGAGCATCTTCCCCCTTTCCTCATATTTCTATTCTTCCAATTCCAAACCCAGACCACACTTGGTTTATCAATGGCAGTTCTTCTAAACCCAATCAATTTTCACCAGCTAAAGCTGGGTATGCTGTCATGTCCCACACCTCTATTATCAAAGCTGCTGCACTTCCTCCCTCCACCACTTCCCAACAAGCCGAACTGTTTGCCTTAACTCGTGCACTCTCTCTCGCTAAAGGAATGCATATTAACATTTATACTGACTCCAAATATGCTTTCCACATCCTCCATAACCATGCTGCCATCTGGGCTGAAAGAGGCTTTCTTACCACACAACGCTCTTCCATTATCAATGCCTCCCCAGTAAAGGACCCCCTTAAGGCTGCTCTACTGCCGACCAAGGCTGGAGTCATTCATTGTAAAGGACAACAGAAACCTATTGATGTTATTGCAAAAGGAAATGTCTATGCAGAGAGGACAGCAAAAAAAATAGCTAATGCCTCCACTCCCTCTAGTATTCCAGTCCCCACTCCAGAGGGCCAGTAATTTTCTTTCTTCTCTATCACTCCCACCTACTCTTCTTCTGAAAACCTGCTCTACCAGTCTTTCCCAACTCAGGGCAAATGGTTCTTAGACTATGGAAAATTCATTCTTCCTGCCTCACAAGCTCAGCCCATTCTTTCTTCTCTTCATGACCACTTCCATGTTGGATACAAGCCTCTGGCTCACCTCCTGACACCCCTCACCACCTTCGCTTCATGGAAATCCATCCTTAAGACTATCAACTCTCAATGCTCTGTCTGCCATGCCACAAGCCCTCAAGGCTTTCTCAGGCCTCCTCATATTCTTATGCATCAGGCTCTTGGATATAGTCCAACACAAGATTCGCAGTTTGACTTTATTCATATGCCCTGTGTTTGTAAATTTAAATATCTCCTAGTTTGGGTTGACACCTTCACCGGATGGGTCGAGGCCTTTCCCACCAGCTCCAAAAAGCCTACTGCAGTCATTTCTTCCCTTCTAACAGATATAATTTCCTGATTTGGCCTCCCTACTTCTATTCAATCTGACAATTGCCTGGCTTTTACTAGTAAAATTATCCAAGCCGTCTCTCAGGCTTTTGGTATTCAGTGGAACCTTCATATGCCTTACTGTCCTCAATCTTCAGGAAACGTAGAATGGACTAATGGTCTTTTAAAAACACACCTTACCAAGTTCACCCTCCAACTTATAAAGGAGGACTCTGTATATTTTTAAATGAAGAGTGTTGTTTTGACCTAAATCAGTCTTGCCTGGTATATGACAACATAAAATAACTCAAGGATAGAGCCCCAAAACTTACCAACCAAGCAAATAACTATGCTGAATCCCCTTGGACACTCTCTAATTAGATGTCCTGGATCTTCCCAATTCTTAGTCCTTTAATACCTGTTTTTCTTCTTCTCTTATTCTGACATTGTGTCTTCCATTTAGTTTCTCAATTCATACAAAACCTCATCCAGGTCATCACCAATCATTCTATATGACAAATGCCCCTTCTAACAACCTCACAATGTCACCTCTTACCCCATAATCTTTCTTCAGTTTAATCTCTCCCACTCTAGGTTCCCATGCCACCACTAATCCCACTCAAAGTAGCCCTGAGAAACATCATCCATTATCTCTCCATACCACCTCCAAATTTTTGTGCCACCTGAACACTTCACTACTGTTTTCTTTTGTTTTTCTTATTAATATAAGAAGACAGGAATGTCAGGTATCTGAGTTCAAGCTAAGCCATCATATCCCCTGTGACCTGCATGTATATATCCAGATGGCCTGAAGCAACTGAAGAACCACAAATGAAGTGAAAATAGTCAGTTCCTGCCTTAACTGATGACATTCCACCATTGTGATTTGTTCCTGCCCCACCCTAACTGATCGATTGACCTTGTGACATTCCTTCTCCTGGACAATGAATCTCATGAGCTCCCCACCAAGCATCTTGTGACTGTTGCCCTTGCTCACAAGAGAAAAGCCCCCATTAACCGCAATTTTCCATTACTTACCCAAATCCTATAAAACTGTCCCATGCCCATCTCCCTTTACGGACTCCTTTTTTGGACTCAGTCCACCTGCACACAGGTGATTAAAAAGCTTTATTGCTCACACAAAGCCTGTTTGGTGTTCTCTTCACATGGACGCATGTAACAGCATGGAAGTGATTTCAGTAACAAACATTCTGTATAGTTAAAGCATTACATCAGACTTGGAGACCAAGAGAACATGTTGGAAGTAGATATTGACCATTTTACAATATACCCCAAGGAATGTATTTTTTCCTTTCCTGCTTCATGAGCCAGAGGTCAGGGTTGGGTTCAAAGAAATCTGTAAACAAGGCTGATCTAAAGAACACATCATGGTCATGACCTCATCGTAGCTTCTGGCACCAAGACATTACACCCTAGAGAAACATGACATGTGGAATCAATCTCTATACCTTATCTAAATAAATTATATTGGATTTTAAATTATGAAGTAGGATGAAGATATCTTTAACTTTGAGGCAAATTATCCGCAGACAGTGTGCCAGTAGAAGGCATCAGGTCCATTTAAAACTCATGGATCTGGAGGTGAATCTATGTATTGAACTAACAAATCTGAAGGAGAACACACATCATTATCATTCTCTCAACAGCAGATCTTACTTTACTTGGGCAGGCTTTTGAGACTAGGCTATATTCTAGAAAAAAAAAAGAACTAGGGCATCATCTAATATTCTATGGTTTTTAAAAAATTATTATTATGCCTCTGCTAGCCTGTGCAAGTCTTTAATTTTAACATTTTAATTAATGTATTTATTTCCCCCACTATAAACAGATGTGAGTCATCTTTAATTGATGCCATTATGTAGGGGTAGAAAAAATATTCTTATAAATATGGTTTCATTAATAGAAAAAGCATAATCTTATGGCTCAGATCTAACTTTCTAGATCACATATTGTAATACTATTTAATAAGTAAAGCAATATTTACACCTCAAAGAACTATTTCTCTTAAAAGACAGTCTATTTAGTGTTCAAGAAATTTTAGTCCAAATATATGACACAGATCAAGTGACTAAGTATTGACATTTTGAAATTGATATTGAAAAAAGAAGTATATGTAGTTTGGATTGCAAATTGATTCATGTACATAACTAAAACAATAACGACAAAATACAGCATTCTTCAAATTAATTTTTTAAATCATAGTGTAGAGATTTTTGGGTCTGTTCACAAATATTCCACATAGTGGAAAAAAGAAGATCTCATTATATGTCAAAAAACACAAATATTCCACTATATGGAAAACTGTTTCTTAATGCAGCTGTATGGAAAACTATATGGAATATTTGTGGGTTTCTTGGCATATAATGAGGTCTTCTTTTTTTGGTATGAAAAGAGATCATATTTCCTGTATCTCTTATGGAGATGTCATAATATAATTCTGTAAAGCTAAATGTCGGTACATCCTGAAATGCATTCCTGCCAACTGTATTCCTAGGGACATATTGAAAAATGTTCATAGTTGCACTGTTTGTAGTAGTCAAATATTCACTGATAGGATAGTGAATAAGCACATTTTTAAATGATAACACTAGAATGTGGTATAGAATGAAAACAATTCAACAACAACATTCAACAATGGAAAAAAAAACTTAGTAACTTAAGGTTGAGGGAAAAAAATTTTAAAAACTACTTAAGTTTTTTCATATAGTATGATAAATTGTGTACAAGTCTAAACCAAGGAAAAATAAAAAATAGATACCTGAGAAAGATAACTTACTTTTAAGAAGTAAGATAATTATACATTAAAAGATCAGGACATTGGTTACTTTTAGAGTGAGGCAGGGGTCAGGATAGGAAAGGAGTTAAAATAGATTTGGTCATTGGTAATGTTTAAATTTGGAGGATAGATAGTAAGTTTACAAGTATTTTTTGTACAATTTAAATAAAGGTAGAAAAATCAATAATATAAAGTTGATAAAGGAGTCTGGAAATACATGAACTCTGTAGTTGACATCTTATTAGTAGAACTGTTTTCTTCTGCTTGTTTGTTGTTTTTGCTTTCTTTTGTGTTGACTCTATTTTTGATCAGGGTTTCTTTACTCATGGTAAGATTACAGGCAGGAGTTGTGGCTCTGCTCCTGCAGAAACTCCTTTAGGAAAAAAGAACCAGCATTACACAATATAACCATGTAACAAACTTACACACATACCCCGAATATAAAGTTTTTATAAAGGAACAACTTTTCCTAAGAGTTCAAACAAAAGTACTAAGTATGCATTTCATTTGCTGCTGGATGCCTGACCTTATCATTACAGCTTTGGAGATATGTTTTCTGATGATCAAACAGGAGTTGTATTTCCATCCTTGAGAGATATTATTACCCAAACCTTACATACTGAATACAGACAGGTTGTGATTCTTCAGAGGAATATCAGGGTTGAATTATCCAAGAAGGAGGATGAATTCCTGTTGGGCTTGCACAATCAGGGCCTACTGAGGCAGTTTTTAAAACTCATCTTCAGCCATCATTATGAAACAGGTCAGATGTATCTGCAAAACTGTTTAGATATTATGCAGCAAAATATCAAATGTCCTGCAAAGGGTTGAATGCATCCTCCTTATTGATACAACATTCCACACCACATCAAGAAATATACCACATTTCTATTATGGGGGACAACCTAGCATATTTCATGTCTCATGATATCTCCCAGTGCTGGAAATTGTGCTAGTGTTGTAGGACTTTCTCCTTAGTTCAGCTAAAAACGGGGTCCTTGTCACATTGCCAGGAGAGATTAGGCTTTTAGACACTTTGAAGCATGAGAAAAATGGAATTTATTGGCCTTAAGGGAAGAAAAGGGCAACAGGGACTCTCAGCAGAGCAAGACTCTTGCTAGTATAGGCTTCCCACTTCACAGATTGAATCCCAGGTACCACCCAGGAAGAGGAGGGGCCAGACTGCTCCTCCTCCCTGCAAAGGGGTAAAATTCTGGAGGCTCTACCCCAGTGCACATTCCTCCCGGTAAGCAGGTTTGTAGGAGGTTCTTCAGTGAACCCTTTCTATTTGGCTGTCTCACTAGTAATAATCTATGAAAAGGATTATTCCAAAATCAAACTTCATTTCTATTTGCTGCCTTCTAAATTAGTGGCCTTAGTGTAGTTCAAAAAGAAACAGAAGAGATTAATTTGTTTAACACCATAGAGGTAGTTTTTCAGAAAAGAAAATTATATATTATGACTCAAATTCTTTTTCAATTTCTTTCATTTGTTTTATTCATTCATTCACTTACTAAACTCTTGATTATTAATTGTATACTAGAAATTGTGATTCATAAATGCCTACTGTGGTGGCTATGGTGGAGAACAAGATAGTCATGATGTCTACCTTCAATAAGTGCTTATAATTTATAGAACATGCTAAGAGTTTGAGGGAGAAATAAAGTTTCTTTCTTGGTTTCTAGCCTTATGTAAACTTTTTCTTTATATATATATATATATATCATATATAGATTTTTATTATACTTTAAGTTCTAGGGTACATGTGCACAAAGTGCAGGTTTGTTACATATGTATACATGTGCCATATCAGTGTGCTGCACCCATTAACTAGTCATTTACATTAGGTACATCTCCTAATGCTATCCTTCCCACCTCCCCCTTCCCCCCACCCCACAACAGGTCCCGGTGTGTGATGTTCCCCTTCCTGTGTCCATTTGTTCTCATTGTTCAATTCCCACCTATGAGTGAGAACATGCGGTGTTTGATTTTTTATCCTTGCGATAGTTTGCTGAGAATGATGGTTTCCAGTTTCATCCATGTCCCTACAAAGGACATGAATTCTTCATTTTTTATGGCTGCAGAGTATTCCATGGTGTATATGTGCCACATTTTCTTAATCCAGTCTATCATTGTTGGACATTTGGGTTGCTTCCAAGTCTTTGCTATTGTGAATAGTGCTGCAATAAACATACATGTGCATGTGTCTTTATAGCAGCATGTTTCATAATCCTTTGGGTATATACCCAGTAATGGGATGGCAGGGTCAAATGGTATTTCTAGTTTTAGATACCTAAGGAATTGCCACACTGTCTTCCACAATGATTGAACTAGTTTATAGTCCCACAAACAGTGTAAAAGTGTTCCTATTTCTCCACATCCTCTGCAGCACCTGTTGTTTCCTGACTTTTTAATGATTGCCATTCTAACTGGTGTGAGATGGTATCTCATTGTGGTTTTGATTGCATTTCTCTGATGGACAGTGATGATGAGCATTTTTTCCTGTGTCTTTTGGCTGCATAAATGTCTTCTTTTGAGAAGTGTCTGTTCATATCCTTCATCCACTTGTTCATTAATCACTTAGATCAGGACTTGTATGTGTGTTAGTTCACAGTTCTAGAGCTCATGTGGCCTTATGCAAAAAACTCATGCACTTCTTTATGTAAGTCTACTGTTTTGGGTTCCACATGGCTACTCTTTCACGACTTTATCATGATTCTTTGAACATGCATCTTGAGATCTTGCAGAGAGTCTTTTATGTGTTTGTGTATCCCTACATCTTGTTGTTGGCTCCATTCTGTAATCTCTCTAGCTGTTTTCTTTGGGTGACTACACACAAACACATAATTTAAGCTGTCATTTACAAATAAAAATTTCCAAATCCAGTTCTGCAGTACTGACTTAAAATCAATACATAAAAAATCAACTGTCTACTGAATATTTTCACTTTTCAATCCCATGGCTACCTGAATTTGAACCTGTCCTCATTGCTTTGCTTTAATTCTAAGATCCTCGATCTGAGATTCTATTACTTAGCCATGAGAAATGTCTTTCATCATTATCACTTTCTAGTACTCTCTGGTCTTCAGTTTAGGCTAGTGTAAAGAAAATGTGTGGTAAGAGGAAAAATGACAGAATAAAACAGTCATTAGTACAAATATTAATATTGAACTTACTAAATAGGTAACCTGGGCAAGCTGCTTAATTTCTCTGAATTTTGGTTTTCTCTCACATGATATGTTTTTGTTAACAACTTTCTCATGGAATAATTTTGTGACTTTCAAGATATAACTTATATAAAGTGGCAAGCACAGAGCACAGATATAATGTATCTGATAAATATTTGATGAAGTAATATTATTTCAATAAAATGTATTTCTTAATAAATGTTTTTTACTTACATGAGTTGGTAAATCAAATGGAAATAAATTTGAAAAAAATATGAGATTTGGTGCACTTGAAATAAATATGTAGTTTTTTGGTGGGGGTTGTCTATAGCCCACAGAAGAGAATCTCTAGTTTCAGAATTGCACTCTGCCTTCCCTGGACTGTACTTGTAAATGTATGTGTACAGGTGTATTATGAGAGAGAGAAAAGTCTGTTTCCTAATGCAGTGAATGGTGGCTTAGAGCACTGGGTGAGAGCAGAGTTGATGTCTTGCTTATCCACTTTTTTTAAACCAGTGATATTATTTTTGATTCTTCTTGTTTTCTATTATGCTCTCCACCACCCATTTTATTTCTCCTCTTTTTCACCAGTACTTTTGGTGTGCCTGAGTTACCTAACACCTCCACATCCTTGTTCGTATGGATATGAGAAGGATTAACTTGTTATTATAGGTTAAATAGACAAAACAAAAGTTAAATATGATTATCAAAAGAAGAGAAACGTTAGGGAATAATTATATCTAGGATGCTAATCTCTTACGTCATTATGCATTAAACTATTCCCTCAAGGCTGCAGAAAGAAACATCTGAAATAAATTTTATAGGAAGGCTACTTTCCAAAAGGAGTGGACAGGCAACACTAAGAGGCTCTTCTAACAGGTAAGATTATTTCCATCTTTGAGACCTCAGAGAGTTATCACTACCGATTAATTCAAAATAATTTGAAAATATATTTTATATGTCTCATAATTATACAGTTCCCACATCCTCTGAAAATGGAAGAGAAAAAAATAATAACCTAAATTTTTAAAATTTACTGTTAATGTAGGAAATAAATGGAATGAAATATGATCTCTGAAATAAAATGATCTTTTGATATCAACAAATATTTTATGAGCACCAGGCATGTTAGAAGCCATCATTGTGTGGGGAGAGAAGAATGCATTTACTGTCTTAAGCTTTATTACAGTTTCTTGAAATGGCAGAGTGAATAAAAGCTATTTTTTTAATGCAAGCCATTGGGAAAGATAAGTCATTACTAAATATCGACTGGTACTAGAAGCTTAGAAGAGATTATGTCTGATAAATAATTAGAGAAAAGGTTAATAGAGAAAGTGACCTTGACAAAATTTCCAGAGAATGCCAGATTTTTCATCTCCAAATGACAGATTTGAAGAAAATATAGTCTATCACAACACAGACTTGTTAGTACTTGCTTGTTTTGAAAGTGATATCATAAGAATACAATTTGAAATTGGTAGACATCTGATATTTAGTATAAAAAGTTAAATAACCCTCAGAAAATATTCAGAGTAAGCATGAAAATGTGGAGGCTAAATATTACATAGCGAAGGTGAAAGATAATGTGCTATATATGTGGTAGGGTCATTGCTCAAAATATTTTGGGTAAAGAATTCTTCCCTGCTTTGCTCCATATTGTCCCTGCCCAACCTTCTTCCACATGTCTTCTTATCTATTCTTGCCCCACAAGAACGCTCCTGCTCTGTCAAGTATGATTTGGAAAGAGAGACATTTAAATATTAATTTCATATCATTTGGGGCAACCAGATATAGGAAGCAAAAATAGTGGATATTAAATTTTGTGATGATCTTTTGATTCTCTGGCCAGGTTGTTTTGAAGGGCATTCCTTGATTGGATAGCAGAAATCATGAGACTTGGTTATATACAGGCAGGAACTCAAGGAGAGTAGATTATATCACACTTGAATTTAAGAATTTGGGGGATACAGCAGCTTGGGACAACCTGTTTTATTTACTGCAAAGAATGGTAAATTATGCAGAGAAATGAGTGAGGATAGGGATTCTCTCAAATATAGAAGTCTAGAATAACTAATTTAGGGAGGGTTGAGCGGTTTAAGAGATTCCTTAAGGAAAACAATGCTTCTCACCTTGGCCTCTGTAATACCACATAGAAGCATAGAAGGAGCCTCTTAACCCTGGATTCCACTCCCTTCTGTCCTCCACCATTTCCTGGTTGCTTTTATGTTAGCTCTTCTCTGTTACCTCCAACATCAATACATTGTTTGTTTACTATTGTTTTAACCAGTGTATCTAGCCATCCTAAAATGGGCTAATCTTGTTTGAAGAGTTGTGGAGAGTGCAGTAGTTATTAGAACATGTGCTGTATTACTGGTAATACTTTGTCTCCAGACTATTGTAACCCACTTTTGTTTCTGATTCCTTTGAGAATTTGTTGAAAGGTGTTAACACTACTCTGCAAAGAAAATGGATGTAGAATCATACACATAGACATGCACAAAAGTGTGCTTCAGTATCAGAAGGCTATGAAAAACATCAAGGCTCTCCTTGCATCTTTAAAGATTCAAGGATTCAGATAAAGAAAATAACCCAACAAATCCTTCAGATGATCATTTTTATGGGAGTCAGAGTCCCAGATTCTTTCTTGGCCATGTGGTGCTGTGCAGAGTACATCTTCTACTCCAGGTCATGGATCTAATTCATGGAGTTATCTGAAATTGATCTCAGTGGGTTTTTTTGTTTGTTTTTTGCTTTTTAATTGAGAAACATATTTGTCAGTGTGCTATTCATAATACATAGAAATCTCCAATAAGTAATAAGTGGATGTGTCTTTCCATCACAATAGTACTGAAATAATTAGATATTATTATTACATTTTTAGTTCAACAAAGAACGTTCAGTTACAAAACACTAAGCACTATTAGCAATAGCAAGACAATAGCACAGAAAGCAAAAAAAAAAAAGGCACTAAACACCTATATTGTATTAGACATTGGGTTTTGTACAGTGGAGAATAATATGCAGAGAACACATAGCTTTCCTGTATTCTTATTCTAGGATAGAAGCTAAGCATACACAAATAATTGAGTTTAAGCAATTATATATAGCAGTATAAGAAAAGAATAAGGGAGTCTTAAAAAGCAGCGGAGAGAATTTCCTTTATCACAAGGCAATTTTTGAAGGCTGCTTAGATGAAGTTTCTTCACAGTTGTGTTTTGAAATTTTGTAATAGTTGAAGTAGATAGAAGTGGAAAGGAATTCCAGGGAAGAAGACAGATACTGATTATTGACTAAACTGTTAACTAAATATTTGATGAGGACCTATAATTATTACCAAATTAATTACATTACATATCTGTAATCCTTAATTTACCTAAAAAACTTTATATCCCAATATATAAAGTAAATAATACAGACTACCTAGAAATGGATAGTCTACTAGGATTACTGATATACAGACCACAGACCAAAGGTTATACCCTCAAAGGAGTGCTCAAGGTCATAAAGTATTAGAGGTGAAAACTACTTCTACATTATCAGGCCTCCAAAGCCTACCACATTTTCAAGTACAAATACTTTGTAATGGATCACCCTTTTAAATGAATAAAGGAAAAAATGAGCTTATTGTAATAATTAAAATACCAACTCAGTTCCCTTATAGTTTAAGATACATTTCAAAGATTACAGAGTCCAAATATATATATACATATATATAAAATATATATTACTGAGTCCAAAGAGTCAAAAGATATATATATATAAAGTATATATATGTATATAAAGTGTATATATATAAAATATATATGTATATAAGATATACATATATAGTTTTTTATTCTTAGCACACCAAAGTGAACAACTTCATCAGACACTTTCCTGGGAGTATTTTTTTTTTTATTTGGAAGAAGATAAGGAATATTTCAAATCTGGTGAGGAGAAGAAGGAGAGGAATCTGGAGAGAGGAAGAAGTATATATAAAGGGAATTTTGTGTCTGTTTTGTCTATTTTATTCTGTTTTGGCCAACTTGTAACTTTCACCAATGTTTTGAAGGTATTGATTGAATTGTGGATGTAAAAACTAAAAGTAGAGGTTCCTTTTCAAAGACTTTACCCCCCATCTAATTAGGAATAAATAGTAACTTCTCTTCGAAGCAAATTTTGTTTAAAGACCTGCACTCCTAAATATTTGCCCTGGCATGCTTATACTGATCCAAGCAAGCATTAAGTCATAGCCTGTTCCTCTTTCTTATTTAAAAGTGTTTTTACATTTGTCAGCATTCCACAAGTTACTTCCTGCTTCCTTTGTTCTCCTCTGCCTTTGCCTCTTTTAAAAACTTCTGAGTTGCTAGCCAATATGGACAAATACAGAATGTGAGGTCCTGTTCCAGCCAATGGAAAACGGACACAGCAGTTGTCAGGTTATAAATGACCCTGTCTCCTTTGTTCGGTGTACTCTCGTGGCAAAACTGCTGGCGAGTGTACCCTTTCTGGAGGAAGTAAAAAATGACCTTACTAAATAAATTCAATTTGTGTTCAAGAGCTATTTCTTTTATAACACAAGGGAACAAGCATTTCAAACAGTGGAGAAACCCAATGGGCTTCCAGACTATATTTAAATAAATTACACTTTGGTTTATATTTCTACTTGCATATTATGTACTGTCTAGTGTCATCTTGACAACAAAAATGTAGAGAATTTATTTTTCTTGAAAGAGAAGCCTTGTGATAATATTAGTTTCCATATATTCTTAAAAACTGATCTTCACTGGGAAAAGCGACATTTCAAAGTTGAAGCACTGACTTTTCCATGACAGAAAATAAATTGAATGAAGAAGGTATTTAGTGTCTACTCTCTCTTCTCTAAAACCACATCACCTTCTTTCCTCCAAATCTCTGCTCTGTTCCAGGAATGTGGGGTTTTTGAATATCAGGATAATGAAAACTCTTCTGGGGATTACAAACATGATCTGGTTCAATGATAACACTTCAAACCACCCCACTTATAAAATGCTTTCTTGTTTTCATGATTCTAATATTTAGTTTGAATTGTGAAAACAAACAGTTGAGTAGTAATACTGTACCCCACCCTCATCTTATTTAAATGTAACCTCAGAAACTCTGTGTTCTAGGGATGCTTTCAATAAATTAAAGGAAGAAAATTAGAAAGGGGGATATTAAAGAGATAACCAATTTTCAAAAAACATTCATTCCTGTTTATTAGTATATGTCAGGACAAAATGTTATAAGGACACATCAAGGTAGCAACAGATTATTTAGAGGCTATAAGTGTTTTCGTTTACTTTTTATAATCTGGAATATCTGGGAGAAATTTTGCAGAGAAGTGGAGCATACAAGGTATTAATAAATAACATCTATATAAATATATATAATGAATATGGAATGTATAAACTATGTATTAATAAGATATTATCTACAGGGTGGTGGTGGCATAGGACTTCATATTGTAAAACTCAAAGAGCAGCTAAATATATCTTAAATGTTGAGTGATACACAACATAAAAAATGGCCCTCAGTATTTATTGAAAATTTAAAAATGAAATTTAATATTAAAATAGATCATTACCTCTTACATTTACCTTCCTTGAATTGGAAAAATTAATCAGAATGATGCCAAAGCTAACCAAGGCTTGTACTTGAAGAATGCTATAGCAAGGTATCATGTTCATAAGCATATTTGAGAATCATAATAACCCTATGAAGTGGTCATTAAAATTTGGAAGAAAGTGTTGAAGTGGCTTATTAAGAAACCACCAACAGAATGTATCCAATAAGAAATATTTAATTTTGCATAAAATATTCCATAACATCACATAGCACAGCATAAATTAATTCCTTTTTTTTTTTTTGCAGGTAGACCATTTCACACTTGCCCCTTCACCTCACTCACGAAAACCATGCAACTGAATAATAATGTGACTGAGTTCATTCTGCTTGGATTGACACAGGATCCTTTTTGGAAGAAAATAGTGTTTGTTATTTTTTTGCGTCTCTACTTGGGAACATTGTTGGGTAATTTGCTAATCATTATTACTGTCAAGACCAGCCAGGCACTTAAGAACCCAATGTTCTTCTTCCTTTTCTACTTATCCTTATCTGATACTTGCCTCTCTACTTCCATAGCCCCTAGAATGATTGTGGATGCCCTTTTGAAGAAGACAACTATCTCCTTCAGCGAGTGCATGATCCAAGTCTTTTCATCCCATGTCTTTGGCTGCCTGGAGATCTTCATCCTTATCCTCACGGCTGTTGACCGCTATGTGGCCATCTGTAAGCCCCTGCACTACATGACCATCATAAGCCAGTGGGTCTGTGTTGTTTTGATGGCTGTGGCCTGGGTGGGATCCTGTGTGCATTCTTTAGTTCAGATTTTTCTTACCCTGAGTTTGCCATTCTGCGGCCCCAATGTGATCAATCACTATTTCTGTGACTTGCAGCCCTTGTTGAAACAAGCCTGTTCAGACACCTATGTGGTTAACCTACTCCTGGTTTCCAATAGTGGGGCCATTTGTGCAGTGAGTTATGTCATGCTAATATTCTCCTATGTCATCTTCTTGCATTCTCTGAGAAACCACAGTGCTGAAGTGATAAAGAAAGCACTTTCCACATGTGTCTCCCACATCATTGTGGTCATCTTGTTCTTTGGACCTTGCATATTTATGTACACATGCCCTGCAACCACATTCTCCATGGATAAGATGATAGCTGTATTTTATACAGTTGGAACACCTTTGCTCAACCCTGTGATTTACACGCTGAGGAATACAGAAGTGAAAAGTGCCATGAGGAAGCTTTGGAGCAAGAAATTGATCGCAGATGACAAAAGATAAATGAAGGTTTCAAATCCTTCTTTACAGTTTGGAGTGACCTAGAAGAAATCAATGAGAATATTATATTTTTATTGTTGATTTAATGTAATCCTGCCTTGGTACATGAGGATTAGTTCCTTTGGGAAAAGAGACAGTGTGAACAAATAACAATGGTTAATGTTGAGTCAGTTTTATGTGGCAGAAAAGACAGCATGCAATACAAACTAGTATGTAAAGCTCATTGCCTTCAGTGCTATTCACTGCTGTGTCTCTGGTCCTCCTGCCTGCTTAGTGTCACTTATGGTTTAGGTCTGTAGTTTGCCTGTTCTTCTCCATGTTGACTTCTGGAATTCCCTGCTAATAGTTACCCATCTAAATATCAACAGTCCAACAGGATTTCTCCCCTTCTTAATGGTTTTCTTTATTAGACACATTGGATTCTTCATACCTCATGATCAACTTAGTTGTTCTTCCTGACTCAACAGGAAGTACCATATTTCAATAATTGTAGGAGCTTCATGTTGCAAGAGACAATATATATGACCTAGGAAATTTCCCTTCCAATTTTTTGAGCTGTATGCTGAAATATTTCTATAAGTTTACCTAGATACTTCTAAAACCATGACAGAACAAAGAAAGAAAATTTACCCTTCTGAAAGAGTTCTTGATCTTAGGAAGACTCTCACAGTTTGTTTTGTAGTCATGTAATTATTCTTTTTGTAAAATGACTTTATGGTCCTAATTTGATCCCTTCTAATTTTGGGGACTGGTTTGCTTTACTACATTTGGCCTGATTATTTGTATATAGTGCAGCAAGAATAATTATTATTTTACAAATGCTTTTAAATTGGCTTTGATGGAACTTAGTTCCATAGAAGAAATTTCAGGTGAGACTTTTTAAAAACTGAGGCCAGCCAAGGATTTGTGCCATCAAACATCTATGAGTTGGGTGATCCTCTACTCTTGAGGTTCCAAGATAAACTTGGGGCTTGTCAACATGTCAGAAAGTGACATTCTTACCACATGTTAAGAACCCTGTACAGAAACTGTGTGGACAAAGGTGGTATAAGGCCAGTTTCCCAAGGGGATTTATTGGCTCCATAAGTCGTTTGATTCCTTAAAGAAACAGGCACCATTCCAGTTAAAACCTTGGTAAAATAACCAGTTTCTCCAATCGTGTCATGTTATAAATGAAAACAGATGCTTATTACACTTATGCAAATAACTGTACTGCCATAAATTAAGACTACACACAAATAGTTTCCAAATTCTGGAGAAATTAGTTAGAGAGGAACAAATATGCTCCAAATTTTTTCATAGGAGTATACTAAATTGTTAAAAGCTGTTACTAGCTCCAAAGAAAATTTTTAAGACCTCAAAGACAAAACACAGGATTAGCAAACACTTTAGGCAAAAAGTCTAATAGATTGGTTCAGTCGATGTAGTTAATTCCTGTTCTGCTTGATAGTCATGAATATTTTAGTGCTCCATGAACCCTGAAAGTTTTTCCTCTATTCTGATGTCACAATTTCCAAAGTTATTAGAAAACAGCATTCACTAGCACCTGTTAGAGTTTTAGAGTTGATTATAAAACAACCTTTTAAAAAGGACCAAAACAAGACAACAAGTGTCCATGAATGAAACAAAGTTTTAAGGCAGCCATTAGTCAAACATACAATTGACAAGAAAATTTGTTACTTCTAAGGCACATGGTAATTTTAACATAATAGTTATGATTATTACAGATAATATACACTAAGTCATATCAGAATTACTGGACTTTGGCATAATTTTAAAACACATGCCTATAACATATTGATATAAATACAGCCCAAAGAAAAGCAAACACCATTTCATATTTGAAAATGCTTCCATATAATTTTTATACCAAATAAGCCAAATATATCATTTTTGGACTTTAGGGAAACTAATATCTTAAAAAATTAGTCAGATCAAAAAAAGATATAATTTATAATTTTATTTTGGAACATTCATCAAATTTAAAAGTTTAAAACACTTCATATCTCAAAATAGGATTACAGGTCATTGTAAATTCATTCATGTAACGAAAGTGATAACTCAATAATTTCCAAAAAAAGCAAAAACCTACATTGTATGAGAGAGGAGACTTAATTTTCCTAACAAGAATCCCTAATAAAAACAACATGAAGCCAATTAAATGTTTTTCAAAATTTTATAAACAATCTATAAAATTTAATCTTGATTATAAAATATAACTCCCATAAGTTTTTAATAACCTTTATCACCTTTATTAAAAAGTTGGCTAATCCTTGAAGAAAACCTTGTTAATCTGACACAGAGATCCACATGCTGTTCTTGCATGAGTGTGCCTTTGACATTAATGACTGATTTATAGAGAACCTCAACCTATTTGGTCTCTGAAAATCAGCCCTTAAAATCTCACATGCCCACCTCTTCCATGAAAGTCCCTGGGCCTTGAGGAGTTGAATGAGTTTAATTTTTGGCCCTGTGTCTTAGCAATGCAGTTTATTTTGATTGGTATCTTCTATGAGGTCTGAAGGTGAGGCTTTAATTTTTGTCGCTGTTTAAGATTTAGCATGTCTTGGTGTTCTTTTTAGACTCAGGAGTCAAATCCCTGTAACTCAATGTAAAAAGGACTTTAGAAACTTATACAGGAAGATACATGGATGTAATAACCTTAATTTAAAAAAAATCCCAGCTTTGTTTATAAGCAAACCAAAACTTAATCATTATATGACTGCTTGATCTACTAATTTTTTAAAAATAAATCCTCTTATTGTGATTTACACTGACTGTTCATGACATACTTGGTATTTCTGGTTTGTCCGGAACATCCCTTCTTCTTAAACAACCAGACATTTTATTTTAGGACTAAATTTAGCATATAAGATTCTTTGTCATATAAAATTATTTCTGTAAGTTTTCTTAACACACACACACACACACAAATCACAAAATATCTCCTTATTTTTATAACTTTCTTTACATCTTTCTTTTTTCATGGTTCCTTTATGTTGGAGTGATAAGACCCACCACCATGTCATGGGGACTACCAAGTCTGGCGGAGTCAAAGAAATGAGACAAGACAAGTTAAGAGTACATAGAGTGGGTCCAGGGGGCCAATGTCAGTTTGGGGGCTGTGAAGGCCCCAAGCTCTGGGAGCACACAATATTTATTGGTAATCAAACAAAGAAGCATGTGGTGAGCACGTTCAGATGTGGGGGTAGACAAGTGAGGATGTGAGGATAGAAAGGTAGCGGTGCATCAAGCGT